>NC_134490.1:67804511-68016480 GCF_040206685.1 Ascaphus truei | reverse complement strand
TTTTTCAATTTTTTTTTTTTTTTTTAAATTTTAGGTATGAGAGAGATTAACCCTTCAACACATCAGTGTCAAGCTAAAACTCAACAGAACCTTCAAAGAGACCGTTCAATACAACAAGAAACAATCACTGAGAACTCCCTAATTGCATCATTTATGAGAGATTTTACAGGAGGTAAGAGTATATATTTTTTTTATAACAGATACTGTAGAGAGCAAAAGCTTGTTTTGTGTAATACATAGAAATACTGTATTTATGCTGTTGCTGTTCGTTTGTGCCTTTCATTAAAGCCAGCATCATTTAAATATTAAAGAGCAACATTTCAATAATTCAGAAATGGTTTTCATTTGATATATCTTTAAAGACATTTAATTTAATTCAGTCTTAGATTTAGTTAATCCAACCTGTAACATTACATAGGCAAGACTTACTAAATATATTATTGCTGACCTCCTGTGTGTATATATGTGTGTGTGTGTGTGTGTGTGTGTGTGTGTGTGTGTGTGTGTGTGTGTGTGTGTGTGTATGATTATATACATATATATATATACACACACACACACACACACACACACACACACACACACACACACACACACACACACACACACACACACATATATACACATACATATCTAGATAGAAATATATGTATCAATGTATGAATCTTCATAACATAATTAAGATGATTCTCTATGCAATGTTTTATTTTTTATCTGCAACTTAGCCATTTAATTATCAAGAGTTGCAGAGGACTAACTATTCTTCTTTCATGTTTAATTAGCAATTCAAAATAACTTTGATTTGCAATCATTATGTGCAGACATAAAGTTGCACAAATAATAGTTAATAACAGATAACGTTATACTGTTTAGCAGGCGCACTTTAGTCTCTCCAATGCTTCACACTTTAGGGTCAACTCAAATCTAGTACCGGACTAACCTTTTGGTTGTACTTTTAACTGCGAGGATCATTCTAAAGAAAAGTAATGACACAAGTAGTTACATTGTGTACAGTGTTGCACTTTATTAAACATATGTAAATCTGGAATAAGATACAGTTGCTGCAAAAAGTGTTAAATGCTTTAAATATGCTGCACATTTGTTTAAAGCAGCAGTCCAAGCGGCAGTTTTTTAATATTTTTATTATTATTATTATTTATTTTTCCCTTTAATATTGCATCAATACAATCCACACAATGATAAGTAATTAGCCAAATTGACGATCGATCCGTTCTCCTGTGATCGATCGACGAAGATTCAGCTCAGGGGTTCACTAAAAGTCTGTCAGTGCATCAGAAGAGGACCAAGGATGCACAGTTCTGTGGGAAAGATCATGTGACCAGGCAGTCACTAAATACAATTGGTGCATTTCCAGAGAGAGGGCAAGGCTCAAAAAGGGGTGCGCCAGAGCCTGTTTCAGAAGAGGAAGGGGATGGGACTTTGTAAATGGTTGCTATAGAAACAAAATGCTTGTCACATTATAATACATTAAACATGTCATTCAGAGTTGTTGTTTTTTTTTTGTTTGTTTGTTTTTTTTCAAATGCTGCAAGTATTTTCTCATAGTACAGAACTGATTTATTGGAAAATAAAAAAACACATGTAGGATATTCCTGGGTCTGCAGCTGTAAGAAATAGTTTAGTGTTTGTGTGACTATATCTTGGCAAATAGTTACCTATCTAAATTGAGTGATTTGTTCACCTCACACAAAAACTAGAAAGTGACAAGCTTTACCACTCATACACTGTTTATAAAGGTGACATTTTATAACATTATTATGTTGGCAATGAGTATGATTGTGTAATAATATAAAGTTATTGTCTTCCCTCCCGCATTGTACTGCGCTGGGGAAAATGCTGGCACCATACAAGTATAAGATAATAATAATCATTTTCAATCCAGGCAAGTGTGTACTTAATGGACTGAAGCCTTGGAGAAAACATTATGAGAGCTGCCATGTAGTAGAAAAGTTCCCTTTACTGTGTGATCTTAATATAATCCAAAGTGAAATAAAAGAATACTGTGTTTGTAGAGCAGTTCTCTGAGCCAAATATAATCTCTCCTTTGAAAGTCTGCTGTAGAAAAACATAAAGGTTATGTAAGGCAAAAAAAAAAACTTGCCCAGACTCACGATGGTCACGTAAAAAGAAGACTACCTTTCTGCATCAGTTTATTTTCTGTAGAAGGCTAGTGTCTTCCCAGAATTGTAATCCTTACAGAGATGCACTGTGAAACCATAAGTCTGTGGGCTTCCTTTCACCAGCTGGCAGTGCTCCGCTTTATATACATACCTGGAGCTCTCAATGAAAACCAGACATTGCTTCCTGAACAAACTGCCAATCACTCTGCATTGTTAAGTTTACTATTCAGATACTGTATATCACTCAGATGTTTCTGCCTTCGCTTGAGAAAAATAAGTGCTTTAAGAGGTGACCTGCAATAAAAAAAAAAAGTCTCATTCCTTTTTTCATCTGTTAAAGTCTAAAACTCTTGTTAATCAGTGTTGACCATTTTGAACTCTTGAACATTTTTTCCATGTGTTATCTTTTCCTTCTACCCAATGAAGAGAATTGTGCTATGCTAAGTATTTCCTGGTTCGAGGAGCAGAAATCCTTAGACTGGGAATGTGCAGAGAGAGGCCACATGGACAAGCCTCCACTGCAGCTACCCGTTAATTCTAATGTACTTTCCTAACTACTGCCAAACACAGCACAGTGTTCAGGAAAGGAGCTGGGATTGGGCCTTTAGGATGTCAGCTCACGTTAGCGCGGGTTTCCAGTTATAGGGGCCTATTCAGGTAGCTTCGATAAGTGAGTTATCGACAGTTTAGAGCACTTTCGACGGAGTTTGCATGCGTAGCTAATCAAAAAGTTCTGATAACATGGCAAACTCGCTCGAAAACTGCTTCTTCCTAATCGGTCGTGCTCCCACTCAGACGAACCAAGCGCTAGCTCCAAAAAATGCTCAAACTCGCTTTTTTTTTTACCAGATCGATCTATTCAGGTAGCTCCGAGATTCACATCGCAGCTGCAACGCGCACATTATGATCTCGCCCCTGAAGGATGGCAAGATGGGATCCGCGATGTGACTCTGACGGAGAAAATGTATTCTTACTACACATCGGATTGAGGTCGGGTGTCTCTCTGAAGCTGACACGCATTAATACCAGCTCTGGAGACCCCCTGCTTCAATACTGTGTTTTTCTTTGTATGTATGTATATATTTTTTATATAGCCATAACTGCAGTGCTTTATAACATTACAATAGGCGGTAAATGTACATTACAAACAGTGGGAATAAATGCAACAGGTAAATTACAACATGAGGCTAAAGGCAACCCTGCCCCAAAGAGCTTACAATCTAAGAGTTATGTTTTGAGGGTTACAGCCCCGTTAGGAGTAAAAAGTGCATCATTAGAAGTGCAGACAGGGGAGGGCAGGGGCATCTAGAGTTCGTAGCAGAAGCGCAAGTCCTTTAATGCGATGTTTTTTTTAAAGGAACAATCAAAGCAAGTGATTTTTTTTTTTTAAACATAGGATTGAAGTAGGGGGTCTCGGAAGCTGAACCCTATTAATTTAATTTGCGGGTTCGCCCTGCTTCCAGAGATACTTATCTCCAAAGGCTTGCCAGTATCTCCTGTAAGTTTCAAGATCAAGTATAACGTGGAATAATTGGAAGCTGCACCTGATGATGTCACAGCCTCCTATTGGCCCTCAGGGCGTTGGAGCTTGGAACAGCGTCCATTATGCGATCCCTGCTAGCCGAGCGGAGCAGCTACCCGCACCTCCTATGGAGGTAAGTATCTCCAAAGCAGGGGGTCCCCGGAGATAAAATTAATGTGGTTCAGCACCGGAGACTACTTGCTTTTTTAAAAACAAAAACATTTCAAAACAAATCAACCTCTTGAAGTGCCTCTTCAAGAGAAGGATTTACAGCTGGACTTTGAATGTGGGAAGTGAAGGTGTTTGACGAAAATTGAGTGGAAGAGCGATTAGTGAGAAAAGTTTAAGATGGAAGAGGGCTGTAGGGGTTAAAGGTGCAAAGATGAGACACTCTTGGGTAGAGTGTCAGAGATGAGTAAGGATGTAATGAGCGATCAGAGTTGAGATATATGAAGGTGCAAAGATGTGTAGAGCCTTATTAGTAAGGAGGATAATTTTGTAGTTTAATCATTTATTGTGTTGTGGTTGCTATGATGCAATAGATTAAAGGCATGGCTTAAGCCAATTTTGGTTCTTACACTTGAATAAGCGCATTAAAAACCTATACTGGCTGAAAAGGCCCTCTTAATGCAGAGGGGTGTCCAAAGTCTAAGTATTTTTTTTACCATGGAAGCCATTGCTTTTATCCTGGGTACCATACAGTGTGTACCCTGAAGTACATTGGCCACCGCCAGTGTATTCTGTATTTATTGGTAGAGTTTAGTAACACAGAAGGTCTTAATAGTCAGTCTGGTCACTGTTCAGGTCTTTCATAAACACACAACCACAGCATCCTCTTCAAGTCGGTTACTCAGAAAATGACATGCTTTTCCCCCATCAATCCACCATTGCACCTGTGACTCATAACGTCACAGTAACAGTGATGGGGGATCTGCACTATGAGGCATTGTCATGCCTCTGCACAGTCTATTATGATAATCTTATTACGCTGGATCCCGCAATTACATAACACTGTAAACTATATTTTGTTTTAATATGCAGTCAAATGACCAGAGGTATTTTAACTATTCAAGCAGGAAGACAAGTGCAAGAACATTGTATATTGTTGTTATGGTTAAGCTGTATGTAATATCAATGGAGATTAAAAGACTGAACACAAAAGTAAATGATCTAGCATCATATAAAACGTACTGTATTCATGTGCTGCATCAACTATTGCATGTGCACTAAGTACTTTAAATAATGAAATCAAAATGATATTTCCAAAAAGTAGTTACTTTTCTTGGAGAAAACGTAAACATTTTACAATGACAAATGAATATTCACATTTTTGTCAAGACAAAGCATCTGACACTTTAGATCAGTGATTCCCGACAGGGGCTTTGCGAACCCCTGGGGCATCCAAAGCAGCAAGGCATGGTGGGGCGTGACTTTGGAAGCTCCTGTAGTGATTGCCACCCATGATGGAACATTGGCATTTGTGTATTTCCCCCATAAGTTCAGGACACTATACAGCCTGTGATCAGTCAAACCGTTTTGTTAGCAATAGTCTGATGATGAGTAGGAAAAAATATATATTAATTAGGGGTTTGCAGAACAAATATTTTTGATCAGGGGGAGCACTGTGTAAAAAACCATTGGGAACCGCTGCCTTATGCCTTAGATAATGTGTTACAGTTCTTAGCTGTTTCCTTTCCTGTAGCTGTTTTAATATAGATGAGAGACTTTGCTTCAGTTTACTAATGTCACCTCTAATGCCACTAGCCATATATAATCTGCAAAGACAAATGTCACATGGTAATAGTATTCCTAGCATTAGATTCCCCTATTAGTTCATGGAGAACAAATGTCACTCAGATCATGCAGCAAGGATGAATATATATCCAGGATTCCAGAGGAAGGTAACGAGTATCATGTTATTCTATGGCGCGTCTAGATGAAAATATATCTAAAAGGAGACAGTTGAATTGATCAAAGAATAAACAGATGTTTTGGTGACAGTGGTAAATCTGTGAATACATTGTAAAACTAGATCAGTGGGGTGTTCCCCCCAATATTTAGTTGTCTTTTACAATTTTCTGATAAATTAGAACTTTTATAGACAAATTTCAGGATTTTCGGAGAATCCGGTGAGCACATGTAAAATAGAATTGTAATAATATGCTAATTTCAGCTTCTTTCTGTGTGGGAGGAGAAGTCAAAGAAAAAATGTCTGTTTTTCAGATACATAGTGCCGGATTTATGAACTACTGATACTAGAAGATGCAGAAATCAAGGATATGAACCCACAAGTGATGGAGTTTGGCTGTGCAGTCCAGGACAACTCATGAAAATGTATAAATGCTATGCCTGGATCTCTCCTGAAGTGCTCTTCCTGTTGTATCTCAGTTACTTGCAAATATTATCAGGCATAGCACTACCAAGTGCCCCAGACTACCTGCAACGTGGCTGGCAAAGGTTGTTGGAGGAAGGAGAAAGCTGCACAGACTGTAATGCAGAAGAATGCCCGACTCCCAGAGGTTGTTTTGCTGGAGTTGTATGGGATACATGTGACTGTTGCCTAGAATGTGCCAATTTGGAGGGGCAGATATGTGACTTGGACAACACCAACCACTTCTATGGGAAATGTGGGGATAACTTAGAGTGTCAGTTAGACATGGGGGACCTTAGGCACGGAGAGGTTCCTGAACCTCAATGTGTCTGCTTGTCTAACACAGCTGTCTGTGGATCAGATGGAAAAACATACCCTCAGCTGTGTAAATTTCAAGAGGTGGCAAATGCATACCCAAAAGGAAACCTTACAGTTCTCCATGATGGACCCTGTGAATCAGGTATAGTAAACATTGACAGTGATTGCATACATGAGTAACAAATATGGCATATTAGCTCGTCAAATCAAACGTGGTTATGCTGTTCTCAATTTGTTCAGAGATGCTGAACCTGGAGCTCTCCAGGCTGTAAATGACAACTGTGAAGTTGTCAAACATTTATCCAAAATTACGTAACGCTAGGCCTGCACATCCTGACAAACACTAACAAAAAGATAGAACAGGTTTTTTTTACTTTAACCAGTAATGTGCAGAGGTTTCTTTATGGTATGTTTAGGATTCTGCTAATCAATCCAAACATTTATATTTATCAGTTTTCATGACTATTACAGTTACAGTAAGAAAACATCTACATTCATTTACACAATATTTGTCCATCATTCTATATCCCGAAACACTATTATTAACAAATCACTCTTTGCAGAATCTCCATTTCACAAATTTCAACATACTGTATAATGCAATTTAATGAATTTGCTTTCTGTATAAGGAAAGAAAGTAAGGATTGCTGACTGCAAACACCTTTTCATAATATACACAGACCAATAGGAACAGGTTTCGTTTCATAGGGAAAGTATCTTGTTTTTATTAAATACTTGCATACCTGAGTGTTTGAAATGCGATGGTTTGGGAAAAGGTAGAGGCTGAATTATGGCCTTATTTTTCCACCGTCTTTTTAATCACTTGCAGATGTAGAATTGAACATTCCTGCCACTTCCATTAGCATTAGGTTGACTTTTGTTACTTTCAGTAAAGCCAGTGGGGGCAGAATGTGGTTGTTCTCTAAGGCCAATCATTACAGTACGTCTGACCTTTAGTTCCAAATACATTCACCACCAAGGGACATCTGATACAATGCTCTTTTGCACACCGTAGATTCAGCCCTATTGAACGTTTGGAAGGTCTGTGTTGCACAGAGAAGAAATGTTTCCATTTCTTTGCAAAGTACTGAGTCCAATTATTTATTATTGTCTAGTACTTGTGGTTGTTCAGGCTGGGATGTGGGTTATGACAAAAATTGGCTAAAAAAAATGAACTGACTCCTGATGATTTCACAATAAGTGGCACTAAAGAATATTAGAATAGGAACCATATTTCTTCCAACAGTTATTTACACAGTCTCAGTTTTTACCAAAGATAGTCAATTAAAGGTGCGGTTCGACACTCGCACCCAAGTAAATCAGTGTAATGGGTTAAATATTAAAGACATGCTTTTGTTAAACAAATCTAACAAGTATAGATTCTGTATTTTCATATTTTTCTTTCAGGGTTCTAAACTTACACTTATCACTTTTCCTTCCTGTTGTTCATGAATGCTCAAAGTGTCAGGACATTCTATGTGAGATAAAATAAATTTCTCTTTCAGTGTTTAGATAATACACTTTGCAATGTTTTATGAATGGAGTTATATTCTGTTTTGCAACAGAAATAAAATCACCTTGCTGAGCTGAGGCTAACTGTTGAACACATTTGGCATGATCGTGTTATTATATAGGTATTTTAGTTGAAACGTGATATTACCCTTATTGTGAGAGGCGTGAAAAGACAAAGGGGCCTATTCTAGTAGCTCCGACGTTGTCAGTGCCAAACCGCACCGCCTGGCTTGTTCAGAAGTAGCTGAATGAAATGTGAGGAAAAACCCTATCCTCTATTTCAAACCACTTCATCTAAATTGCTTCTAAGAAAAGTGACAAACCGCCTGGTGTAACAGCCAGAACGCCCGTGTTGTACTTGTTTCAAAAGTGGAGTGACCTGAGCTGGTGCTAACTCCGTCGCCGGTCTGACTTATGGGTTTTGCTCTCTCAGCCAAACCCATATCTCAAGCTCTGGATGTAATTCACAATTTCAATCTCACCACCCCTGAGTTGGCGTGAAAAGAATGCAAGTTTTAAGAAGCGGTTTCATAACGGAGCCACGAGAATTGCAGTTTTATTTAAATAAAATGTGTGTTGGAGGCTTTTTTGACAAATCGATCGGATTGGCAGAACCAGAGTGAAACCGCATCTAAAAAAGCAGTTTAGACAGAAATGAGACACCTGAGAAGGGCTTACAGAATAGCAAAGCATGCCAATCGACTTCTAAAGGGCATATAAAAAAGTGTTTTGTCACACTTCAGAGCTACGAGAATAGGGTAAATGTGATGTAAATGTCACACATACATTAGACATTATATCATTGATTCCTTTCCGGTGGTATATTAGATGCAGAATATAGATGGAACGTGACAATGAAGTTACTAAAACAATTCTATTAAAAAATAAGTAGGTCTGTATGTTCAGAGTCCGTTACTTTTAAAAATAAATATGATGCGATATAAAGTGATAGTAAGTGTGACTAAGCACAGGGGAAAGCGGATGTATTTTGTGTGCATCTTTAGTTATTACAACTTCCCCCAGCTATACATCATTTAGGACAGGAGTGGTCAGGTCCAGTCCTCAAGGGCCATCAAAAGGTCAGGTTGTTACTGGACAGAGTGTCCAAATACAGGACAGTCCGTTCAATACTGGACACCTGGCAACCCTAGCACTGCCTTGGGGTAATGAGCCATGTCGTATGGCCTTTCACAGAATACATTTCGGGGCTTTGGGTTTAGTAACCCACAAACTATGTACTGCATACTTCTTCCATACCTATGTGATCAGAATTGCAGTAGGGACTTTCCGATTGGGCCAATCCAAGCATACTCTGGAGTTACTATGCCGAGAACTCCTAAGTAAAAGCATGCGTCCTCCTTTTCAATAGTGAGAACAATCTTGGATCAGTACTTATGGCGCTTACTTAAAAGGGCACGTCTCCTAACTCAAAACAACAAACAGTGACAGGCCACTTCTTAATACGCTTAGCTATACACACCAACCTATTTACAGGACTCACAGTGAGGCCCCCCTCTGAACTCTGAATAACCTGTTTCTATAACAGTACCCTTCTATCTCTATATGGTGACATCGCTGGTCACAAGACATACAAGGGAATGGAAACCCCTTCTGCAAAGTCATCCTATATCACATGATGGGGAGGTAAGTTACCGGAGTGAGCCCACACAGTTAAACAATTAAGTGAAATAGTAGTCCCAAAGGGGGCTACAATAATAAAGACAATAATACTTTATATTAAAATGAGTAAACTACAAAAGAGTTCCAAATAAGAGAGCAGAGAGGAGCTCTATTTGATAGTAATAATAGGCATTCTGCATGCATTTGCAGCAGACCTCTCTTCCTGTGATGTGATTAACAAACGCATACGTTGCAATTTAGAAGTGTTTGCATTAAACTTTTACAGTTGGTCTTAATTGTTTGAATGATTTAGGTACCAAAGCATTAGAAAAAAAATCAATACAACAGCAACAAGTTCGTTTATCTAATAGCTTAAGAACGCAAAGAGAAGATTGCACAAAACTGAATGCCACAAGTACACACAATGTATCAATGTAATAATGGATAGAAATGCATAATACACAAAAGTAAACAATAAAATAACTATTTTTAGTAGAGATGAGCGAGTCCGGAATGTAAAAATCTAACCTCCCCATAAACTTCTTCAATCCAAGCAAAATTTAGCCTGCGGCTTGGATCTACGTGCTAGGCCCAAACGGAAAACTAGGCAAAACCTTGTTTTTGTCTCCTGCTCGGCTCGGATCTTGCGGAGTTTTCCCCCTTCCCATGAAGCACTAAAGCCTATGAGAGAGAGAGAGAGAGAATGAGAGAGAGAATGAGAGAGAATGAGAATAAGTGATAAGGCCGAGACATGACACCCACTGTCAGGGTTGTAACCACTCCAGGTTTGACATGAACAATAAGGGATTCGTTAACCAATCTCCGGGCTACAGGTTTATGTATGAAATCTCCGGAAGACATGCACAAACTGGGGGGCGGCGGCGGGAGAAGAGGATTTAGGACCGCAAGTGTGGCGCAGGACGGCAGTCAGAGGAGTTGGATGGCGGGAGCAAAGCAGGGTGGCAGAGGTGGCCGACCCAGGGAGGAGTGCTCCCCAGTTGTCTGACCTGAAATTCTTCACTGACTTCTCTGGCGGCACCACCCCTTGTACGCTCCCGTCAAAATCGCTCTGCGACATCAAATGGCGCTGCGTTCCCATGACAACGGGACATCATGTGACCTCACGGCGCCATGCAGCGACACATTGCCATGACAAGGTGATGCATCATTGGCGCCGTGACGTCCTGTTATCATAGCAACATGACAGAGCCATTTTGACGGGACCTGCAGGCCGAGATGCCGCTGCCGGAGAAGGTAAGACAGTTACAAATATAAATAAAAGACTAAAATAAAAAAAGTCTCCAGGGTAATATTCAGCAGAAGGTGGCAACCCTGCCCTCTATCTATCTGCATTTGGCTCTTTTCAAGATTAGGGATTCGAACAATAAACCATATAACAGGACTGTGCCTCTTGTTGGTGATTGGCACCAAAAATCACTTGCAGTATTTACTTACTTTTTATTTTATTTACTATTTAAACTAAGACTTTACTATTTATTTTTATTAAAACATTTTTTTATAATAACCAACATTTTTTTTTATTATCACTATTTTGGCTAAATACTGTAGACTATATTTGATATAAATACTTTAATTGGAAGCAGAAAACAACTCCAGATTACATACGTTATGATTTTATTGAATGAAAATCAAATTTTTCCCATAAATCAAAGCCAATTGATGGGTTTTGGCAAAACCTAAATACGGGCTCAAGAATACATCTCTGATTTGATATAAAAACTGACACAATTAGTTATCTTATTTGCATAGGTTTGTGCTTCGAACTGCAAAAGGTTACATACACATACATACACAGCATGGAATCTATATCATTTTATGGAATAACATTATATAATGTCTTTATCTACAGCAAACTACTGCAAAAATACTATGCCACACTTTAACCGTGTATAAGTTACACGTATTTGTCCATATGTGTGATATGTATTTATTTGACTTGTAAAACAATGTAAAATAGTAATGTATCATAAAACCCAAAAAACTTATAGCGGATAAAATAACTTCAGAGTTAGTGTGGCCAGAGGGCTTTATGTAATATCTAAACATGTTTTCTATCACTTGACTGCAGCACCTGAGATCCTATCGGCACCCTATGACATCTGGAACATTACTGGAAAGGATGCCATATTTGGCTGTGAAGTCTTTGCCTATCCCATGGCATTCATAGAATGGAGAAAGGATGGTGCAGAAATGCTTCTTCCAGGGGATGATCCGCACATTTCAGTCCAGGTAGGTCAGTAGGACATGACTTCCAGATTCCCCCATTTTCCCTGCTTTCCCAGGCCATCGTACTCGAATCCCAATGCCACTCTGACACCAGTTTGGATGTAAAATGGCTACCACATTTATTAAAACATCACACAAGCTTGCCAGCAAACATTAACGTAATTAACACAGTTTAAACAAAGTTCAAATAACCAAATCATGCCAGCCACTGACCACTAGGGCAATGGGCACGTATCAGGAATCGTTTAAAGGTTAGCGCAAGCCGAGCCGCAAGGCTATCGCATTGCTTCTACCTTACCATGCCCCAACAGGGGACCAGACCAGGGAGAAACTACCAACCAACCTTAGCAGGCTTAGCAGGCAAGCAACACCCCTGCCAAACATAAACAAATTATATCACCCTACCTACCCTCCCAACAATGGCGACAGGGCGAGAAAAGCTTCCCCTTGTGATTGCCAAAATGGCTGCCCCAGTACAGTACAGTCCGCCTTTTTACGCTATAGCTTGTCTCACCCACCAACACGTCCGCCCTCACTGATCACCCACTTATTTAAAACAAATAGCCCTTTTTACCACCATAAAAGGGTGTCGTCCCTGTAGTCACTGGCCCATTTCCTTATAGTCCGTGGCTGACTTTGATGTTGATAAAATAATACCCGATGAAATAGAAACATTCTTTGAACAGTTGAATTTGTTTCTGTTAAATTGTAGGCCTATGTTTTTCTTGTTTAGCACACACTTTATTTTATTTCAACTTTTCCCCCAGTCTGTACATTTGTCACAGTCCCAAATGTAAACTACAGTAGTGATATAAATTCACCCTCACAATTTGTATACAAACATTGAATTCCCATCCTTAAAACTAAAATGTCTTCATTACCTAATTTACCTTCTTGCGTGACATTTCTTAAAGTATCATTTGATCGTATCTTTGTAACTAGTGTATTTTTATACATCAGCTCCTCCGTATACAATGCAGATTAACTGTACCCAGAGCTCACTTGCATGTTCCACATATCCCTGTAACTATAACATGTTATGTATGTGAATGTAATAGCAGAACACACAAAGCATTAAGTTACGGATGACTTCCTCATTAGCAGCAGCGTCATTTACTTGGCCTCGCAATGTAACGAGATGAGTACTCTCCTTGGTCTCTCTATGTAACAAGATGAGTACTCTCCTTGGTCTCTCTATGTAAACAGATGAGTACTGTCCTTGGTCTCTCTATGTAACGAGATGGTTACTCCTGTTGGCCTCTATATAACGAGATGAGTACTCCCATTGTCTTCTCTATGTAACGAGATGAGTACTCCTGTTGGCCTCTCTATGTAACAAGATGAATACTCTCCTTGGTCTCTCTATGTAACGAGATGAGTACTCTCCTTGGTCTCTCTATGTAACGAGATGAGTACTCCTGTTGGCTTCTCTATACAACGAGATGAGTACTCTCCTTGGTCTCTCTATGTAACGAGATGAGTACTCTCCTTGGTCTCTCTATGTAACGAGATGAGTACTCTCCTTGGTCTCTCTATGTAACGAGATGAGTATCTCTCTTGGCCTCTCTATGTAACGAGATGACAATATGAGTTAATGGCATTAACCTCTCTAGTGCCCTTTGGACATACAGTGTCACGAGGGCAGTAATGCCAGTTGATATTATGACATACGTCATGACTTTGTGCATATTTTCTTGGGGTAGATCGCAATCAGTGCTCTGTTGGAGGGTTGACCATGATCTGGATGGAAGGGGATAACTCTCCTCTTATGCCACCGTCACCAGGATGGTGTCAAGATAGTGTGATCAATCGGGAGCCCAGGATTAGAGTGCCGGAGGGGTCTGTGGAGCCTCTGGCACTGAAAGCGTTAAAACAGCAATCAACTCAAAATTACTTCTTTTTTTAACCTTCAAATGTTTGGGATGTCCGCGAAGCTTGATCGTGGTGCTCTTATCACCAGCGACCCGCGGGCTGCCGCTGTAAATTAACATTAGTTGTTTTGTGGTTTCTTGCAAAAAACTATAAATATGGCCACGGGGTCACCAGTAGAAAGTTGTAATGTCATTGGATGATGAGGTTGTGGCTTTCCCTTGGTGACACCAGCTGCCCTATATGGACCTTTGGGCAATTACAGAACCAGTAGCCATGCTGATTTCCGACTGCGCGTTTTGGGGTCAATTTAGATTCTACTGCAGTGTCCCTAGATATGGGAGAAGCGCAGTTGAACTTTGTGGGACCCCCCGGAGCCTTGAAAGTTAGAAACCCCTCTCCCAATAAGAATCTAGCAGCACCGATTTCTGCTTTAAGACCAACTCCTATTTTCTAACAAATACTGTACAAAGGTAGATTTCAGGCCGTAAAGTGACCGGACAGGCTGAGGGAGGGTTCAGCCTGCAACCTTCTTCCCAAAATACCATTTTCAGGAGATTTGTCTCCGAGCTCTCGAGTCAGAGAATTATTATGTAAAATATAACATTACTGCACTTACATGCCCACATACTGTATATAAAAGTGGGCAATGGCTTCACCACTTTACTTGGCCAATGCACAGATGGTTAGTTGGTACCTGCTGCTCCACCCCTTATACAACGGGCATGCAGAGCTTCAAAGCAGCTATTCCACCACCTTTTTTATTACCAGGATAGAAACCTGGGGGTCCCCGACTCCCTGAGGCTGTACCATGCTAATTTCAGCTCTGGGGACCTCCTGGTTCCTGAAATACGTACCGGTGGAGGTAGTCCCGGTATTTCCTGGTATTAAATGCCCCGCCTCGCATGGACCAATAGAAAGCTACAACTGACAAGAGATTTTGTTTTCCCTGGAGGGAATTGTACCTGCGCTGCCTTCCGCGGTAAGTACAGCTCAACCCCCTTATAACGCTATGCTTTGGGTCCAAAGAATCACATCGCTCTATAAGCGGATCGCGTTGTAACGGATCGTGTTATAACGGGGCTGAGCTGTATCTCAGGAACCAGGGAGCGAAAAATTAGTGTTTCGGCTCTGGGAACGCGCTGCTCCCCGTCCATATAGAAAAAGCGGAGGGGGGAGGTAAAGAAAACAGAGTAGGGAAAACTACTCTTTAAACCAGAGGTGGGCAACTCCAGTCCTCAAGGGCCACTAACAAGTCAGGTTTTCATGATATCACTGCTTCAGCACAGGTGGCTCAGTCAAATCCATTGATTGAGCCCACCTGTGCTGAAGCAGGGATATCCTGTAAATCTGACCTGTTGGGGAGTCTTGAGGACTGGAGATGAGAACCCCTGGGGTACCCTTTTCTATTCTTTTTGGCAGCCGTTGTTTAACTTGATAATATAATATGTGTTACATCATTTGTCCAGCACATGTTATATTCTTACATCTGGAAGTTAAGAATATATACTGTATATATATATTGTGCATTCTGAGTTTCGATAAGATGCTTCCTGAGACGTAACCATGGCTAAGGATTTCCTGTGTGTCTAGAAATAGACTTGTGCGCTGCAGTATATCTATTTGATGGATTCCTGTTTCCTGCCTCTGAGCAGCAGTGATAATCTTTAGGATTCTTTGCCGATTTCCCCTTCATTAGAACGCTTCTTACACGAAGACCCAAGTGAGGGCATTTCCTGCAGCTGCTATAATTATAATGATCCATTTCTGATAGATGAGACCTGCGTCATCCTTCATCTTACAGCTTTAGTCTGACTGATTTTCATGGTCCATGTGTTTCATTTCTCATTGTGCTTCAGTTTTAGGGATCTAGTCTAAATTACAAGATAAACTGCTCTCTCCGAGGCTTTTTGCACACACCATACATTTAAAAAAAAAATCATTTTATTTGATATTGGTTTAGGTTTGAAATGGTACAGTATATAGAAAAGAAAATAGAGGAAATGTATAAAAACCTGGAAAAAAAGAGGACTTGGGTTTTCCCCCTTTTTTTAATCCCTAAAACTAAAATGTCTTCGTTACCTAATTTGACCTTCTTGCGTGACGTCTCTTAAAGCATCATTTGATCGTATCTTTGTAACTAGTGTATTTTTGTATATCAGCTCCTCCGTATATAATGCAGATTAACTGTACCCAGAGCTCACTTGCATGTTCCACATATCCCTGTAACTATAACATGTTATGTATGTGGATGTTACAGCAGAACACACAAAGCATTAAGTTACAGATTATTTCCTCATAAGCAGCAGTGTCATTTACGTGGCCTCTCTATGTAAAGAGATGAGTACTCAACTTGGCCTCTCTATGTAATGAGACGAGTACTCCCCTTGGCCTCTCTATGTAACCAAATGAGTACTCACCTTGGCCTCTCTATGTAACCAAATGAGTACTCACCTTGGCCTCTCTATGTAATGAGATGAGTACTCCCCATGGTCTCTCTATGTAACAAGATGAGTACTCCCCTTGGCCTCTTTATGTAACCAAATGAGTACTCCTCTTGGCCTCTCTATGTAACCAAATGAGTACTCCCCTTGGCCTCTCTATGTAACCAAATCAGTACTCCTTTGGCCTCTATGTAACGAGACGAGTACTCCCCTTAGTATCTCTCTGTAACGAGATGAGTACTCTCCGTGGTCTCTCTATGTAACGAGATGAGTACTCTCCTTGGCCTCTCTATGTAACAAGATGAGTACTCCCCTTGGCCTCACTATGTAACTAAATGAGTACTCCCCTTGGCCTCTCTATGTAACCAAATCAGTACTCCTTTGGCCTCTATGTAACGAGACGAGTACTCCCCTTAGTCTCTCTCTGTAACGAGATGAGTACTCTCCGTGGTCTCTCTATGTAACGAGATGAGTACTCTCCGTGGTCTCTCTATGTAACAAGATGAGTACTCTCCTTGGCCTCTATGTAACAAGATGAGTACTCCCCTTGGCCTCACTATGTAACGAGATGAGTACTCCCCTTGGCCTTCTATGTAATGAGATGAGTACTCTCCTTGGCCTCTCTATGTACCAAGATGAGTACTCCCCTTGGCCTCACTGTGTAACAAGATGAGTACTCCCCTTGGCCTCTCTATGTAATGAGACGAGTTCTCCCCTTGGCCTCTCTATGTAACGAGATGAGTACTCCCCTTGGCCTTTCAATGTAACAAGACAAGTACTCCCCCTGGCCTCTCTATGTAACCAAATGAGTACTCCCCTTGGCCTCTCTATGTAACCAAAACAGTACTCCCCTTTGCCTCTCTATGTAACGAAATGAGTACTCCCCGTGGCCTCTATATGTAGCGAGACGAGTACTCTCCTTGGATTCCCACCCCAACTGTTTTTCTAAACTATACGAATGAATTATCATTTTGTAGTAATTACATTGCCCTGTTAGAAGCACCAATGTAAAGGTAATGTGACAGGTGAGGATTGCTTCCCACAATGGTTTTGTGATGAAGAATATAAGGTTTATATACAGGTCCTCAAAAGAACCTATAACGTGATCGGCTTCCGCACGCGATGACATCGATCCTCGATCACCGTTGGCCCCAATCAATCAGGGGTTCAGACCCCTGATTGATTGGAGCCCACGGTGACCGAGGATCGATGTCATCGCGTGCGGACGCCGATCACGTGGGGAAGAGAACCCGAAAGTGAGAGCCCCGACCGAACACCGCGGAAGAGCCGCCAGCACACCGGCTTCTCTGCAGGAGCTCACCATCCATTGGTGTATCATCCTCAACTACCGGACACCATCCCAACCTAATCGTACAATGCCTTGCATGGGGCTTCCCTGTAAGTTGACATTGGCTACTTACTATCTTTGATGCTACTGTGTACCATTGTGTATTTCAATATACCTGCACTATCACCATCTTCTTTGTCCAGTGGTTTGTTTGGACTGGTGTCTTTTATCTTTTACTATCTATCCTATCTGAAGCCAGCCACCAGTAGACCCCACGTGGGACTTATTCTATGCCTGCACCTGTGTGACTATACACACACCACAAGCTGTACCTGTGATGTGTTTCACAGACAGAGTTGCACTATTTTGCGTGTTTCTTGTGTTTTTTATTTTTCATGCTAACACCAGTTATCTGCGCTACCTGATTCTTCTACAACTGCAATAACGGAGGACCACCGAGGAAGGTCCATTGAGGGTTAAGCTGCAACAAGCCAGTGTTTGTATTTAAGGTTTTATCTATTTATTTATTTTATATTTTCATTTTATTTTACATAGTATTTACCAATTATTATTACACTGAGACTTCACACACGCAAACCGGTGCACCGGGTGAATATCTGTCTTTGTACTCTGACTCATAGACACAGACACTCTGACTCACAGACACTCTGACTCACAGACACTCTGACTCACAGACACTCTGACTCACAGACACAGACACTGACTCACAAACACTCTGACTCACAGACACAGACACTGACTCACAGACACAGACACTGACACTCTGACTCACAGACACTCTGACTCACAGACACTCTGACTCACAGACACAGACACTGACTCACAGACACAGACACTGACTCACAGACACAGACACTCTGACTCACAGACACTCTGACTCACAGACACAGACACTCTGACTCACAGACACTCTGACTCACAGACACAGACACTCTGACTCACAGACACAGACAATCTGACTCATAGACACAGACACTCTGACTCACAGACACAGACACTCTGACTCACAGACATTCTGACTCACAGACACAGACACTCTGACTCACAGACACTCTGACTCACAGACACAGACAATCTGACTCACAGACACAGACAATCTGACTCACAGACACTCTCACTCTGACTCACAGGCACAGACACTGACTCACAGGCACAGGCACAGACTCACAGAACTCTCACTCTGACTCACAGACACTGGTACTCTGACTCACAGACACTGACTCACAGATTCTCTGACTCACAGACACAGACACTGACACTCTGACTCACAGACACTCTGACTCACAGACACAGACACTCTCACAGACACAGACACTCTTACAGACACTCTTATAGAAACTCGTATAGACACTCTTACAGACACTCTTACAGACACTGACACTCACAGACACTGACACACTCACTGACACAAACACTCTCACTGACACAGACACACACCTTTCTCAATTTAAGTGAGCTGCCGGGCGGCTGCTTACCTTGGGAGCCGCCGGGATCACTGCTATGTGGGGTGCCGCAGGGCTGCAGTCCTGGGACAGCATGGGAGAGTTGTTCCTGTTGTCTCCTGGCGGCTGTGGCACCCCTGAGGGTTGCTCACGGAATCCCGGTTTAAAATCACTGGACTAAACTCATGGCTACTGTCACATATACCCATACATGGGAGGAACATTACATTGAAATACAAAGCAAAGTGCTCTATGATATTCTACTACCTTTCCTCCTAGGCTCCTGTCTCGTCCCTGGCTGAGACTTAAATGAGCCTTCTTGGGTTCTCAGAATCTTGTGGCTTCCCCACTACTAGAACAATTTACCTGAGTCCCTCAAACTCGCTTCCTGTCTAAGTTCCTTCAAGACTCCGTCTGTTTCCTACTTTAGACATGTTTGTAACTACAAATTGTAATGTTGTCAACTTTCCTTTGTGCCCAGGACATACATGAAAACGAGAGGTAACTCTCAATATATTTTTTCCTGTTAAAATATTTTATAAAGAAATAAAAATATTTATATATCCTGAATACACTGCAGGTGCTAGCCCTCTGTCAAAATGAGCTCTCTGTCCTTTTGCATTTAGTTGAGATTTCAACAGTGAGGGAGCATGCCGGGCAGACACTTACTTGTTCACTAAAAAGCTAAAAAATAGCATTTCAGCTCTGGGAACGTGCTGTTCCCCATCCATAGAGAAATAGCAAAGGGGGGGGAGGTAAAGAAAACGGAGTAGAGAAAACTCTTTAAACCAGGGGTGGGCACCTCCAATCCTCAAGGGCCACTAACAAGTCAGGTTTTCATAATATCCCTGCTTCAACACAGGCGTGGAACAGTGCAGGAGTCATGCTGAGAAGATGCTGGGCGGCAACAAGAGGCCAGACCAGTGCCGACTGGCCCCCACCCCCCGCAGCCAAGAGCAGCACAGTGAGGGAGAGAGGCAGCAGCAGGGGAGATGCAACCCAGGACAGTGAGGGTAGGCATGCCCTGTGTATGTATGTATGTATGTGTCAGGGTCTCACAGACATCCGACTCTAGCCATAGTTCCTTTCTCTGTCCACCGAGTTTTCTACTGGTTTCTGTCTGTTCTGGGGTTCCTCTGGCTGCCTCCTCTTGTTGCTCCTGTTCTCTGTGTCCTGTTCCTTCCTTGCCTTTGTTTTGTGTCAGACTACTTATGCCCATGCTTCTTCCGCAGCATCTGTTTCTGTACCTGCTCTGTTCAGTGTTGGAGTCCTGTACCTTTATTAAAAGCCCTTGCTGGTAATCTGGCTTGTCCCTGTTTGTTCCCTGCTCCCTGGTCGCAGTCCCTGTTACCTAGTCTAAGTCCCTGCTCCCTAGTCTCTGTTCCTGCTCCCCTGTCCTGCACCTGCCGCCTGCCTCCAACCCCTGCATGTGACCCCGACATTCCTGCTTGCCACATGCCTCCGACCTCTATGTGTGACCCCAACAATCCTTGCCTGCTCACTGCTCTTCTGGCCACCGAGGTCCTACCCGCTACAGGAGTCCCCCGTGACAGTATGTGTGTGTGTGTGTGTGTTAGTGTGTGTTGGTGTATTGGGGGGTATAGTGTGTGTATGTCTTTATTGGGGGGTTATAGTGTGTCTGTGTATTGGGGGTATGTGTGTGTGTGTGTGTATTGGGGGGTATGTGTGTGTGTATTGGGGGGTATTAGTGTGTGTTTGTGTGTGTGTGTATTGTGTGTGTATTCGTGTGTGTGTTTGTATATTGGGAGTTGTAACAGGGACTTATCCCGGTTTAAGAAAAACTGCCTCTAAATCCAGCAGGGAGCAGGTTAATTGCAGCCAGGCAATTAACCAGACTCCACCTAGCTAAATAGAACTCTGAGAATAAGCCCATTGTGAGAAACAGAGGGGAGATTTTCTTTGGCACACAACGGTGCTGACATGAGGAGAGAGTCTCGAAGAACACAGGAGGACTGTGTGCTGACAGCAAGTCACAATGGGAACAGAAATCTAGGCCTGGACACAATGATTTCCTTAGCACACAAGGGTGCTCACAGAGGAGAAAGAGGTTTGAGCAGAGAGACACTCCATAGCACACAAGGGTGCTGAGCCAGGAGAGCAGAGAGGCCGTCCTCTAGAGCGACAGAAACAGATAAGAGACTTTCTTGTTGGACTGCTATATATACAGGCATACCCCGCATTAACGTACACAAGGGGTCCAGAGCATGTATGTAAAGCGAAAATGTACTTAAAGTGGAGCACTACCTTTCCCACTTATCGATGCTTTGGTACAGGTAGGGAGCCGGTATTGCTGTTCAGGACGTGCTGACAGGTACATGTGCGAGCTGCCATTTGCCTATTGGGGGAGGGGAATCAGCACGTCACTACTACGGCGGTCTGTAGGGCAGAATAAAAGTGTCCGTACTGGCGAAACGAGCGTACGGACACAGGGTATGGTGCTATTGAAAATATGTCCGTACTCGTGAGTGTACTTAAAGTGAGTGTCCTTAAACCAGGGTATGCCTGTATATACTGTATGTTTGGGTGGTAACCAGCTTAGCTAACCACCCAGTTAGGAAGGGCTGGAGTAAATGTTTAGTTATTCTCCAAAGTGGAGTAGGCCTTTATTGTGTATCTTTTTGTATGTTTTGCCTTGTTAAAGGAACAGGCTCAATAAAGCCAAGATTTAATTTCACACCAATCGGTCTCCATTAAATGTACCTCTGCACACATCTCTTACAGGGGGGTATTAGTGTGTTTGTATTTGTGTGTGTGTGTATTGGGAGATATTAGTGTGTATGTGTGTATTTGGGGGGTTAGTAGTGTGTGTGTTTGTTTATTTGGAGGGGTAGCAGTGTGTGTGTGTATTTGGGGGGGTTTAGTAGTGTGTGTGTGTGTGTGCGCGTGTGTGATTTAGGGGGTAGTAGTGTTTGAGTGTGTATTTGGGGGGGCATTAGTGTGTATGTGTGATTTGTGGGTTAATAGAGTTTGTGTTTGTGTATTTGGGGGGTAGTAGTGAGTGTGTATTTGGCGGGTAGTAGTGTGTGTGTATATTTGGGGGGGGGAGGGTAGAAGTGTGTGTGTCTTTGGGGTGGGTAGTAGTGTATGTGTGTGTGTGTGTGTGTGTATTTTGGGTTTAGTAGTGTGTTTGTGTATTTGGGGGGGTAGTAGTGTGTGTGAATTTGGGGGGGTAGTAGTGTGTATATTTGAGGGGTAGTAGTGTGTGTATTTGGGGGGGTAGTAATGTGTGTGTGCGTGTATTTGGGAGGGTAGTAGTGTGTGTGTGTGTGTGTGTGTGTATGTATTTGGGGATTTGGGGGGTAGTATTGTGTGTATTTGAGGGGGGTAGTGTGTGTAATATGTGCTCACTGGGAAAGTTGCACCATTCCTCCCCACCCCCCACCCCATTTTTGATTTCTGTATCCCCCCCCAACTGTTGGAAAAATGTAATAAAAAACTTAAGTATAAAAAGAAAGGTCACACATTTTGCTGCTATTATGCTATAAAGCTCTCAGTGCATGAGAACAGTTCAGCTCCAATCAAATGAGTGGGAGTAAAATATTCTCCAGCATGAAGAAGTTGCTTGACAACATATTTTACAAGGGCCTCTGAGTTTAACATATGATATAAAAGTAATGATGCTTAGAGGGTTTGTAGGGTGTAATAGTAAGTAGCTGTTTATTAAAGGTTTACTGTTGTAAAATGAGGGCAAAACAGCATCAGATGTTATTGAAAACAATACGGTTGGAGATGTGGTCCAGGTGTACAAAGCTGTTTCGTTAAATAGTTTGTCTGCTCATGGTAGATACATTCTTTAAGTTATATGTTTTATGTTCCTTTTTGATTGCTTCAAGGCTTACATCTTGCTTGGTAACAGTGGCCTTTGAGGAGAAAAAAAACAACAGTCGCATTTTACCGTATTAGCTAATTTGTACGTTTTTTTTTTAACATTTTCTTTGGTGTAATGTACATGCTGCAGTAATGTAATAAATGTAGGTGCTTGTTCGCGTTCCTAGATGTTAACTTTTTTCAATGCATTAACCTGATTAAACAGTGTAAGGAGGTTTTTTTTTTTATATTTTATGTGCTCTGTGGAACTACATCTAAAAATATCCAAAAATCTGATTACTTAAAAGCTGTATAAATGTAAAGTAAGTGATTGCAAATTTGTGAGCTGAATGACATTGTTGTGCACTTTTGCTATTTACTTACGGAAGGCGCTGTGTCTCTAGTTTAGAGGAGGCCCACTGAAGTATGAAGTAACTGGGTGGCTTCAGATCCAATCAGTGCGTGTTACAGATGAAGGAACTTACCGTTGCTTTGCCAAGAACAAAGTTGGTGAAGTCATGGCAAGAGCTACTCTCACAGTTCTCACTCCAGGTAAAATGAAGACTTAGTTAGGGTGACCATACACCCGGGTTTGGCCGGGACAGTCCTAGATTCTCATTAAGCGTCCCTGGGTTCCACCAATTTTTTTCAAAATCGTTCAATTGTCCTGTTTTTTTAACTTTGGGGGGTGTGTGTGAGAGAGAAAGTAGGGGAAGAGAGTGAAGGGGGGTGAGAGAGAGCGTTTGTGTCATGCTAGGAATTAAACAAATTGATAAGGCTGCGCTTATAGTGCCTGGCGACGCGACGTTGCTCCGAAACAAATACATTAACTCCGTCGTCAGCGCAACGGCGACGGAGCGACCAAAATTTTTTAAGCCGGGTCAGTTTCATTTTTTTAGGGACAGTTGCCACATGTGACTGTCTCTAAACCAATCAGAGACCGTGGCCCGCCCCCTTTCGTGACGTCACTGGCCTTGTCGCCAGCGATGTCGCTTCAAATCAAATTATCACTTTCGCTGGTGGCGACGGGTGATGTCATCGGTCGTGTCGCCAGCACTATAAGCGCGGCCTAATACAGCATAAATTGGGACTCTGTTAGACCAATACATTATAATATTTATTTTCAAATGGTCATTTGTTTTATAAATATTATTTTAATGTGTCTGGCTTCCACTTTAGAAAATCTGGACATCCCAGACATAGTCATGTAATAATTACACCTATTTTAGCATATTTCTGCTTATTTTTAGCTTTTTTTCACCATCATTTTTTCAAAACCAAAAGCCCCACAAATTAGTTTTGTCAAAAGGCAGAACACTAACATTTTTCAGAAACAAAACATGAGTGAAAGTACCCACCCTTAACTCGTAATAGAGTATCTATTCATGTTCGGGAGACACTGATCTTTAAACAAATAGTCAAATAGTTGCAAACCTAAGACCGCTAACATACAGTAAGCATTAATGATGTAGTGTTGTGGGGGGGGGAAATGTTCTACTATGAGCTTGTGGATGTGTGTAATTCACTGCAATCCACACGACCAGTAGAATGACACGGGAATGTTATAGTCATACAGTAGCTTAGTTTTCCTCTTGCATGTACACCATTTGAGCGAGTGCCAGACCTTCTGCTTGTAACCAAGTTAATAAGTCATTACCATCTTCTCTATTGTATCTTCTTTAATTGCTTTTGACTGGCAGTTGTGTACAATATTGAATATCGAATGGCTTGCTGCCAAAAGAAAAGCAATACATTAACAAATAAATGTCAGTTGACAACATTAGAAACTCATGCTTGGTTTTTTTTAGTCTGTATATTATCACCCATGCGTTTTTTCCCCCATTCTTTCCTCAGCTGTGTACAATTACATTTTACAGTGTCTTCAACGCCTTTCAAAGTCCCATACTAAAAAATGTTCACTGTGGTGCAAATCAATGTGTTTCTTCTTATTCTTCAGATCAACTTAACATGACGGGACTGTCTTTGCCCAAATCACGCCACCAGTTATTCGATGATGATGCGGAGAGTGAAGATTCGGATTATTATTAAAGCTCATTAACATAATGGGTATCAAATTCCTTCTTTCAGATCTCGCTTGAGAAATTCGAATCTAAAGTGGGCAGACTTTATGAAAGCAGGTAAATGCCGGGACAAGTGACAAAGTAATGGCACTTTACATTTTGGACAAGCTTTTCCACAAAGCTTTTGCAAGCTTTATAAAGTGCTTTTTTTAAATGAAGGTTTTTGGGTGAACCATTGGTATGAAATGATATTTTCCACTACCTAGAATTCAAAGGAATGTTCATATACGATGAGAAGACCATTGTGGCTAAATATTACGATGTGTTATTAAATGTATATCAAATAAAGAAAGAGTAAAACGTCTAATATTGTTATGACTACAATGTGCGTAAGTGATTTTTGTAGGTAGAAGTCCTGTTTCCTAGCCACGATAAGTGGGTTATTTCTTCTTTTTGGCAATAGTTCTGGAAACTGATCCTGTAATTAGTGTAATTGTTTAGACGATGCCACAATGTTTCTTTTAACGAGGAGACCCTCGTAATCACATACTTTCTGGCTTATTTATGGACAGTATGTACAGCTCATGTTGCATACATCTGGGCCGGCATTAATCGTGAACATGTTGTTCCAGTAATGGACACCTTCCCAGGAACAGACACCATCCATTAAACTGGATCATGCCAAATTGTGTGCTGGCTCTGTGATCAAATACTGATGTTAACTATCAACTAGAAAAAGCATACAAAGTTAATTTTCAGTTTATATCAACTTTTCCAGGGATCTATGGCAGGGGTGAGCAACTCCAGTCCTCAAGGCCCACCAACAGATCAGACTTTAAGAATATCCCTACTTCAGCAAAGATGTCTCAATCAGTGGCTCAGTCTCAATCAGGGGCTTTGATTGAGCCACTGATTGAGCCACCTGTGCTGAAGATGGGATATCCTGAGAACGTGACCTGTTGGTGGCCTTTAAGCACTGCAGTTGCCAATCCCTAATGTATGGCATACTGTAAATAGCAGGTATATTTTCTTACGCCACCCCCAATAATAGGACACAAAATCCAAACACTGTGTTGAAACTTGGCATGATGACATTAAATCAGGTTATTCCAACCAGTTTCCAAAAAATCAACCTATAAATATCAGTTATTTATATAAACTTTATGTTGGTCCAAACAAATGAATTACATCCCAGAAGCCTCCAGAATGCTATTTCTAATAACGGCATTGATAGGTTTAACTGCAGTGTATAATTGTGTTATATAAGTTTGATATAGGTATCCTTACACAGGGAACAAAGAGTGTTATCCAACGTAATAAACAGAACATGTCAATGTTCCATAGTAAACCTCCGTACTAAATCAAAACACAGTCAGTTTATTTATTTTGTCTTTTTTTCTGTTCTTGAAAGTTGGAGCTCTTTTTACAATTGTTAACTATGCCCCAAAGATGTATGACGGCTTCCAAAAATTAGGCAATATATTGCATATTCCTTTGTTCTAGAATTATACAATATATACTTTGCAACAAAACATTTCTGTGACTCTTAGAAGTTTGTGCAAATGTCTGCCAAAGAGGTCATAATTCCATCCAGATTTGTATTTAGAATTCAGTAGGATTGTTTATGCTTTTGAGAGCAATTCCCATCGGAGTCAGTGCGCTGAAAAACTGAAGTAAACTTTATGGTTTTTACACCAAATCTTTGCTGCTCCAATAAGAGGAATCGCATCCAGTCAAAACCAGCTTCCAGAATACCACAGTATGTACTATTGTTCTTATAAGCTTGGTATTGGTATTTTTACCTCGGGGGTAAAAGAATATAATAACCAAGATAAACAAATTCATGGTTGCATAGTGACCTCATGTACAACATTAAAACATACAGTCGGTTTATTTCATTGTGGATTCTTTCTTTTAAAAATTCAACTCATTTTATAGTTAAACTGTGCTCAAAAGATGTATTATTGGTTCCAGAATTAGACATTTTTAGCATGTCCCTTTGTTCTGTAATTATATAATAAATCTTTGCTTACATCAAAACATCTCTGTGTTCTCAGACGATTGTACAAATCTTCACAAAAGAGGTTATAATTTCATCCAGATTTGTATTTATACAATTGTTTATGCTTTTACGAAACATTTGTTTCATGAAAAAAAAAACTTTTTTTAGACTAGCAAGCTTATTCTGCATGAATCCTTTCGCTTTTATTTAAAGTAGGAAACTGATTTATTGAAATCAATTGGGCTTGGTATGGGTCAGTATTTAATGGAGCAATCCCCCCTAACTAACCTCAATTTTTTGTTGTTACAGGATCGAAACCGGGGATCTTACAGAGCTGAACCGCACTGTTTTCCGCTCTGTGGGCCCCTTGGTTTCTGAGATACGTACTGGTTAGGTTACCGGTATTACTTCCTGGTTTTGAATGGCCTGAAATGTGGCAGCCATTTTGATTCCCTTGAGGGAGATTTAAACCCAGTAACGTCACTGGTAAGTATTTCAGGAACCAAGGGTTCCCTGGAGCTGAAAATAGTGGTGTTTGGCTCAGGGGGGATCATCAGTTTCCACCTGTAGAAAAATGGGGGATATAAAAAAAAGTGTCAATAAATGCCTTTTACCTTTCACAGCGCCTCTGGTTTACATGGTATGGCATGGGCCCTAACACACAAGAGGCCCTAATCATAGGGTGACCAGATTTCACGGTTTAGCCAGGACAGTCCCGTTTTTTAGGGCTCTGTCTCGACTTTTTCGGGTGCTGTCCTGGTTTTTTGATTCCCTATTCGCACACGCGTGGTCATCAATCGCTCTTCGCACATGCACAGTCGGCGCTAGCCTTTTGTGCATGCACAGTCTGTGAGTGCCGACTGCGCATGCGTGACATTTGTCCTGGTGCAAATATGGTAACCCTACCTATTGAAGTATCAGGTACATCATAGGCACTTGCTCATGATGTAGAGAAGGTGTGGCTCAGTGAGTAGAGACAGTGACTGTCACCGAGTTTGAAGCTAAATCTGGTTCAATTCCCAGTGTCAGCTCCTTGTGACCTTGGTCAAGTCACTTTATCTCCCTGTGCCTCGGGCACCAAAATATAACATAGATTGTAAGCTCCACAGGGCAGGGACTGTCTGCAAAAATGTCTCTGTAAAGCACTACGTAAAACTAGCAGCGCTATACAAGAACAAACTATTACTATTATTACTATTATTATTATTATTATTTCTAGTGATGATTGGCCAGCCCAGTTGAAATAGAAGTAGACCCCCCCACCCCTTACATCTCCAGCATCAGGGACCTAGTTGCGTCATGTGATACTATTCATCTCATATGCACTGACCATGACCTCTTATAGACGCACTAACCAGAACATCCTCCTTCTATCTCTGTAAGTTCTCCCCGCTTACCACTAAGATTGTAAGCTCTTGGGGGCAGAGACTCCATTTCCTATTGTTTTTTGTCTGAAGTGCTTATTGTGTTATAATAGTAAGTCACGTGTATTGTAAAGAGCTATGGACCTCGATGGCGCTATATAAATAAAGATATACAGTACATACATGTGATCACTTCTGGAGCAATCACGTGACCCTGACGTGCTGGTGGTCAAGTTACACTCTAAAGATTAAATACTGCTGGAACTAAGTACTGATTAATTCATCTAAAAAGTGGGGATGTGAAACAAGAAAAGTCTGGGATAAAAAATTGCTCATGTACACTCTGCGTATCTGTGTCCGGATATAGAAACCCACATGCATTCTGCTTCCCCGTGTGCCAGTGAAGAGGAAGCGATGCACAAATTATAATATAATGTATCATATTCCACATCTCTGTCCAACATCTTTTCCATGACATAAAAATATCTCCAACAAGTCGGAGGTGGCATAATCCTCCATGGCCAATAATCATTCACGGTCACACATAAATAATGTCAGCATCTGGTTGCTTCACGGTCACCTAGCTATCAAGATATCGAACCAGCTTCCTCTTGTATATGAGACAGTGACTTTCTGGATAGAGATGGTGGATCCGCCGAAACCCGTTTCCCAGATTTCCGCTGACATTACCCCCTAAATCCGTTTTGCGGTGTAAAGTCTGCAAACAGATTTGGGCGGTTTCAATCCGCGCGGATTCATCAAAATCCGCCATTCGATAACAACCCGTGGTTGGAGTTCTAGAATCCGGGGATTGGATTCTACTAATCCGTCCACGGGTCGCGGAATCCGCAGAGTGCATTGGTTGTAATAATAAATCCACAAACGCCGATCATCCTTCTTGACATTGATCCACTGTAATCTGCAGACCAAAGGAACCGGACGATCCACTGCAGATCCAAATTCGCAAAAATAAATCATCCATCTCTATTTCTGGACCACAAACCATGGAAATATGTAGTGGATATGGAATCGGGCTCTTTCAAAAACATAAATATAAAACTACAGTAGAAAAACTATACAAATCAACTATTTACTCCTGAGAAAGAATACAGGTCTGGGAACACAAATCCAACACTGTTATTTCTTCCACCATTCAAGAGAAACCACTGGAATTTGTTCCACTGTCTACATGTGTTTAATATGATGTAATCAAGAAAGAATAATATTAAAATGCAAGGAAAGGAAAACTGCTTACATTTTGATAGTTCAGCATTTTAAAATAATCTTTCCTATTACTGCAGCATATTTTTAAAAATGTGTGTTCCATCATAGCTACTTACATTTGTTTGCCTTGTTAACAGAATTAACCAAGGCTGCTGATTCCTCTCCGTGATAAAATGCTTATGTGATTTCTACGGATTATTTGAAATAAGAATGCTAAATATTTTTAAGAGACCAAATAAATAAGGATTACTGGCGTATTCAAATTGGTATACATGCAAACACAACTGTTGTCCTTTAAAACCAGAGTAAAAAGTGTTTAATCAAATGTATTGTTTTCTGACGGACAAAAAAAGTCTGTAATATTTAATGAACTGTCTATGAAAACGAATTGTCTGCAAAATACAGGGCACAAGTCCATTTCTTTTGTTTGTGACGATAGTTTGAAACATCTTTAAAACTCCCCTGTAATAGCAACATTCTGTCATTGTTCAAGGGAAACATTATGAATAATGACATTAAGAAACTTGTTTATCCGTGACACTGTCGTGTGACCAGAGATTACGAACACCAGTTAGGAAGTAAGGTCCCGAATACTCAACAACTTTTCTTCTCTCTGTTCAGAAGGTTATCTTGTTATACAAGGAAAACAATGGGTTTCTACCCAACTACCAACATCCCAAGCTAAGGGATTTCAATCTATTCCTATCAAACATCCATAGTATTAATCTGCACCCTACTTTAGCTCATTATAAGTATCTAATGAACAAATAATGGTAGGAAGAGAGGTAATCAGATTCGTATAGGTAATGCAGAGATTAGCCTGGAGGTTGTTTGAACTGGGGTGCTCCCTAGGATTTGTGGCGGAGAAAGTGCTGCAACGCCTAAGCTATTCAAATAAATTGGAATATAGATATGTGATGGTGTACGAAGTGTAAAAGAGTATATAAAAATATATACTGGCCCTTTTTTGATGATTTCCTGGTTGCTGCTTGACTTCGGAGAAGGGAATCCCGTCTCCTTCTTAGCGTGGCAGTTGTAGTGTGAAGATAGTCAGCGCAAACCTCATGGGCCTCCCGATGTCGATGGAACCGAATGAAATATGGATGAAAAATAATTAAAATCTCAGTGTATTAGATACACATGTGGGGGATGGGGGAAGAGGGGGGGGGGGGGTGGGGAAAGGGGGAAGGGCAGGGGGTGGAAGCAAGGAGGAGGATAATGCTGGAGGGGTTGATAATTGGTTTTCCACTTTAACTAATCAAAGAATACATAAAATTATGGATTCAGTGACTCACACGGGCTTGTGTGGTGTCTCTCCCTCAACGCTGACTGTAGTGGATTTATTACAGACTCATATGCTGGAGTCTCAATATACATAAAACTCACACGGCCTGATGTGAGTCCTTGTCCTCAGAGGGTGATGTCCTGTATGGATGGTGTCTTGGTTGTCTCAGCAGAATTATCTCCCGATGGGTGTAGTGTGTGAGTGTCTCCTCTCCCCGTTTCCCAGATGACCAAAAGGAGTGTATGCCAACAAGGGTTAAACTTGATGTCAGATAAAATGGCCCAGCCTCAGCCGCTCGGTACACTCCTGCACGGTCTCCTCCTCCGTTCTTGTTCCCACTGGCGCGTCCGGCAGTGGAACCGGAAGAGGGGATCTGCACCGGATGTCCTGTAGTGTGCTGGGTCCCTCTCTCAATGAGCTCCGGCAGGGAACAACATGTTTCGCAATAAGCTTCGTCAGGTTCCTCGAAGCTTATTGCGAAACACGGAGGTGGAGACCGTGCAGGAGTGTACCGAGCGGCTGAGGCTGGGCCATTTTATCTGACATCAAGTTTAACCCTTGTTGGCATACACTCCTTTTGGTCATCTGGGAAACGGGGAGAGGAGACACTCACACACTACACCCATCGGGAGATAATTCTGCTGAGACAACCCAGACACCATCCATACAGGACATCACCCTCTGAGGACAAGGACTCACATCAGGCCGTGTGAGTTTTATGTATATTGAGACTCCAGCATATGAGTCTGTAATAAATCCACTACAGTCAGCGTTGAGGGAGAGACACCACACAAGCCTGTGTGAGTCACTGAATCCATAATTTTATGTATTCTTTGATTAGTTAAAGTGGAAAACCAATTATCAACCCCTCCAGCATTATCCTCCTCCTTGCTTCCACCCCCTGCCCTTCCCCCTTTCCCCACCCCCCCCCTCTTCCCCCATCCCCCACATGTGTATCTAATACACTGAGATTTTAATTCTTTTTCATCCATATTTCATTCGGTTCCATCGACATCGGGAGGCCCATGAGGTTTGCGCTGACTATCTTCACACTACAAATGCAGAGATTAGACTGGACTTGAAAAGGAGCGTTAATACTTACTTGATCCAAATTGTTTTTTTTTTGTTTTTTTTAAATTATTATTACAATCTACTTTTATGTTTTACCCTTTTCTTGATCAAATACTTTACTATGAAAAGAAACCTGATAAATTGTTCAGGTTACAACACATATTTACTACTGTAGGTTCTATTCTATAATACACCTTAAACTCCATTGAATTTAAAGACGCAATCCAAGCAGACGTTTATTTGTGCAGATTTTCTTTTTTTTAACATAGGATTGAAGCTGGGGGTCTTCGGAGATGAACTCCATTGATTTCAGCTCCGGGGGCCCCCTGCTTCCGGAAGATACATAGCTCTGTAGGTGTGTGCCGATAGCCGCTCTGGCTCACCTAGCAGGGATTATGTAATGGCCGCTTTTCAAAGCTCATACACCCTGTGGGCCAATAGGAAGCTGTGAAATCATTTGGTGTGGCTTCCTATTGGCCCACATGGCGCAGGAGTGTTAAACTTACACGAGATGCCGGCACCCCCTACAGAGGTAAGTATTTTTGCATAAAAAATCGCCCACTTGGATTGCACATTTAAATTGGCTGTAAAATGCCTTTCAGTGTTGACAGTTGTCATGGCACATTACTTCAATTCAGACCTTCTTCAGGTACATTTTGAGTACATTTCTCATTAATAAACAAGTTAAAAAGCAGGGGTCCCAGTACCGATCCCTGAGGTACTCCACTCACGACCTTAGCCCAACCTGAAAAAGTTCCATTTATGACAACCCTCTGTTGTCTGTCCTTCAACCAGTTTTCAATCCAGGTGCATATATTTTTACTGAGTTCAATTTGCTTTATTTTGTACACCAACCTCTTGTGTGGAACCGTATCAAAAGCCTTTGCAAAATCTAAGTAGACCACATCAACTGCATTACCCTGGTCTAAATTCCTACTTACCTCCTCAAAGAAACAAATAAGGTTAGTTTGGCATGATCTATCCTTCATAAATCCATGCTGTCTATTACTAACCATGCTGACTAATGACCATGTAGCAGGCCAAACATTTTACTTATAACAACTTAGTGTCATCGGCTTTGTTACTTGCAGACTATAAAAAATAATGTTTCCCTTTTCTGTGGGTTAGCTGGATTCATACCTGTATCCGCTAATTATTTGTATCTGTTTAACTAATGATGGCTTAATTATGATAGAAATAATGGACAAAATAATACAAAATTTGAAAACTGACAATGACAAACAGTCTTATCACCAAAGGACATTAGATAAAGACTGTGAAAACCCGGCAAAGCTTCTATTTACCATGGAAAAGTTCAAAGTTAAAACTTTTTTGTGAAAAATACTTATTGTCCAATTCTTTAAAAAAAAAAAAAAAAAAAAAATAAGTCCCAGATACACTAAACTCAGTTAAATCAGGGCATCAGGTTTCCTAAATTCATAATAATGTTATTTTCCCTCACCGTAACGCATATTCACAAAGGTAATTATATGCAAAAACAATGGCCGTCATGTAACTCATTAGCATAGTAAAATAGGACTCTTTCCTATCTCCACCTTTAGGTATGACCTAAATCCCTGTGCTAACTTGAACCGCCTTCAGTGGATATGCGATGTCAGGGGCAGCACCTCTTTTGCACATCATTAGCACGAATATCTGGAAACGTATAACCACATGTTATTTAAGGCGCAGCACTGGGTTAACGTTGGGTTATTTGCTTTAGTGGATAGGCGTTATGGATAACCTGACAAAAAGTTAAGTAACCATTAGGTTAAATATTTTAACAGTGCTTAAACAGCTTAACAGTGCATCTGGATCAAAGTGTCAACCAACTACGTTTAAACATGACACTGCCCTTAGTTCACTTTTGTCCTCGGAGGAGGACCTGACTATTTAGAGATGTGAGGCCACATTTTATAGTAGATTTACCAAACGGTGCTATTATCAACTTTATCCTTTTGAAGATCTTGATAGCTTGCCAACTCCACAAAATATACCTTCATTTATTAAAATACTTAATGTAACCACTTTACTCTTAACTCCAAGACTTATTACTATTGCTGAGTCAGGGGCCTGAGTCCCTGTAAATAACATCCGGAGTCACCCGTGACCTACAGTCAGACGCCAGAAAGAATACAGACACAGAATGGGTGATACCATTAGTTTACTTTTACCTTACTGTCGCTGGGACCTTGTGATCCTCAGATAAGGAGTACTACACACAGTATTACAGGTTACTACACAAGCCCCAGTAACGCTGTGTGGGTGTGAGTCAGTACCAGTGCTGTAGTAGCCACCCCCTCCTGGTTAGATTGGCTTATGATGGTGCCGGCACACCGCGGAAGCTCGTGTTGTACTGGACCTGTTGCAGGCCTGTTCTTCAAAAAGGGTGCTTTTATATCCAATGAGGGAGCCCTCCTGCGGTGCTTGATCTCTCGTCCATGTCTGATGCCACGTGCACAAGTGCACATTCTGCAGATCTCTACCAAACCTGATAGTACTCATGTCTGCGCCGATATGTTTCAACATTGCCGTCCCCTCTTTAAAGGCTCCTCTCCTTAGTCCCGCCTCTTCCACAGCTGTTATTATTGGCTGCTCTCATGTCCATCACAGTCACATATCCAGAGCAGATTGGAGAGGAACCTGCCTGGGGGCAGTGTGTGTGTGTGAGCTCATCAAACAGTGGGTTATGTAAATAATACACAAAATGATAAATAAGAAAATATTATGAAAATGCCATCGTTTTAAAGGGAGGGGGAGGGTGGTCGCTATTTTTCCAAATATTCTTAACTAGTTATTTAAACAGGTTAGTAAACTTGTATTATGATGTTAACGTTTACTTGAACATGTACCCTTTGAACCCCAAATATTCTGTATCTCCATCACAAATTAGTGAGAAATGTTGTCTAATAAAGTTTAGACTCACCTAAGGCTCAAAAATATAAAAACCCTCAACAAGTTTTTAATGGGATGCACTAAAACATCTTTCACAACACATTTGCTTTCCTTGCTAGGAATTATTACATGTTTCATCAATTCATTGCCCATTTGATCTTAGTGAATCAGTTATTTCTGTGCACCAGAAACACTAACTTCCCTTTGTTATTTTACACATTCACCCTTTTGTGGGTATTATATTTTAAAGCAAACGAGTTATAAACAAGCCTAAAAACGGTAGACTATTTCAAGGTGCACTATTCCTAAACACACATTTAAAATAAAAAATAAAAAAAAGATTTATTGCTTGATGTATTTTCAGTGACACACTTTGGTTACATAATTGTATATGTTGGGGTAGAAATGGCTAAAATGATATAATTATCATTTTCTTTTCTCACACTTGAATGTCGATATTGTCTTCACAAGAAACCAACCACATCCTTGGCTTGGGTCCGAGTTTAGCATAAAAGCTCCCTTTTCCCTACATATATCTCCAATATGCAATTAAGAGCTAAAACAGGTACGAGCAATGAAGTTATTTCTGCATTCACATGGCAATGATACAACATTCCTTTAATTTAAACTCTACCAACTGCACCGCAAGTTAAAGACCTGTGCTTGGGCCAAAGACAGCAGAATAACTCCAGTCCAGCCTTACCACAGTGCAGCTAAGCTGCCAAACTTGAAAAGCTTCACTTTTTCTTGGCACTTATAAATCCATAGGGATAGTTGGGGGCCAGAGGCTGACTGATATGTTCCATCAGGCAAGTGGTACTAAGATTTTAAAAAAAAAAAAGGCTTTTTGGACCCATACAATGTAATTGTACAATATATTACACTTGGTTTCACCCACAACCAACATAAAACATATTGCCAAACATATTGTGAGAGAGACGAGTGAGATATACATATCCATCCAACTAGCTTAACCTCCAGTATATACTCCACATGGGTAAATATGCTATTTTAAAATGTTAATCTAGTGAAAGTGAACATCAGAACCATCTGATGGAGGAGAATGAGACACTGGAACTGGAGCCAGATATAATGGAGGAAGAAGTCGTATGGGCAATGAAGCAATTCGCCAACGGAAAAGCCCCAGGAATCTACGGCATACCAGCAGAATTGCTCAATACCGACCTCATACCAGCGGCAGCATTAACAGCATTATGTAAACGCATATGGAGCATGTGTGGATGGCCGAAAGAATGGAAAAGAGCAGTATTCATCCCAATTCCAAAGAAGAGTGACACGAAGGATTGCTCGAATTACCGCACCATAGCCTTGATACCACATGCAAGCAAAATCCTTCTGAAGATTATCCAACAACACTTGAGTACAACTGTCAACAGGGAAATGCCAGATGTGCAAGCTGGCTTCTGGAAAGGCAGAGGCACTCGTGATTACATTGCCAACCTTTGATGGATTATGGATAAAAACAAGGAGTATCAGAAAGATCTCTATATTATTCAAAGGCGTTTGATGTAATTGAACACAAGAGGCTCTGGACCTGCCTGAAGGAAATGGGCACACCACCACACCTGACCGAATTTATAAGATCACTCTATAAAGATCAATAAGCTACAGTCCGAACGCCATACTGAGACACGGATTGGCTCAAGATCGGAAAGGGCACACGCCAAGGACGTATCCTGTCACCAACAGCTTTAAACATGTACGCAGAAGCTGTCATGCGTCGAGCAGGCCTGGATGAGTCCCAGATTGGAGTGAAAGGCGGCAGAAACATCAACAATCTCCGATATGCCAATGATACTACCCTGCTGGCTGAAAACAAGAAGGATCTCAAACATCTGATCATGAAAGTAAAAGAAGAAGGTTGGATTGCACCTGAACATTAAGAAGACAAAGATCATGACAACAGCAAAAAATGCGAACGTTAATAGCAAGATCAATAAAGAGGAAATTGAAGTGGTTAAAGATTTCATCTTTCTTGGCTCCAAAATTGATCGCGATGGTGATTGCACCCCTGAAATTAAGAGACGGTTGGCACTTGGAAGAAATGTGATGAGCAGTATGAACAACATCTGGACGAGTAAAGACATCAGCAACTAAATGCCGATTGGTCAGTGCGATCGTTTTCCCAATAGCAATGTATGGCTGTGAAACCTGGACTCTGGGAAAGGCAGACAGGCGAAAGATCGATGCATGTGAATTGTGCTGGAATGCTACGCATTCCGTGGACAGCCAGAATAACGAACCAAGCAGCCGTGGAATGGACCAAACCGATAATCTCATTGGAGGCCAAAATAACAAAGCAAAAGCTCTCCTACTTTGGTCACATCATGCGAAGCAAGTCACTTGAGAAGGACGGCATGCTTGGAATGACTGGTGGTAAGATACCATCAAGAAAGATACTGGATTGAACATAGCAGAATTGAAAGAAGCCGTGAGAGATCGGAAGACATGGAGCACACTGATCCATAGAGTGTCCGAGAGTCATACTCGACTGAACGGATAGAGAGAGAATCTAGTTGAAAGTATATGTTGAAGGATTCCCTTCCTCTAGCATTACAGCAAATTGGGCGAAAGGAGCATTCAACTGAGGTGACACATTTTTATGTAGAGATCATTTTTAATAAATACGGCGAAGATGCCCGATTTTTATCGCATCAAATTGTATGGACGATTTTGCATTAATATTGGAGTTAAAGGAATAAGCCCCTAAGTGTGCTCATTTGCATATTGTTACCCAGAATCCTTATCTGCAGATCAATAAAGGTTTAGGTGCTGACACCTCATATTAGAGCTACTTAAATAATAGAGATGAACACAGTGGGAAATGAGGTCACAGCTTTATTTATGGTTATACACTTCAATGTCCAACCTTGTCTCGCAGTCCCCTCCCTCTCTCCCCCCCCCCCCCTGTCGGTGGCCCTGGTGACGGCCTCATGCTGGGTCTCTGCCTTTCTTTACTGTATCACATGTGACAGTGGGCGAAACAGGATTTGGGCACCTATGGAAGACATGGCGATGCACTCATAAGCTTATTGTCTTTGGTGTATCTTATTTATTTATTTATAAAATATTTTACCAGGAAGTAATACATTGAGAGTTACCTCTCGTTTTCAAGTATGTCCTGGGCATGTCTTTGTTTAAAAAACATACGATATTTCACTTAAACTACTGTAATGAAGATTATAAGCAAACGCCACATGAAAAAGAAACATTTAATGTGGTCTCTAATATCATAAAAATCCGGTACATTTTCCGACCTAATGAAAACCCTTTATACATACACATTTTCATGTTGCCTTCAAATGAAAACAGGCAAAGTGGAGCAATGACGTATGCAAGAAACCAGCAGTACGCTCTGTAATGCTAAGTGAAGCTCTCTGTTAGATGTCAGAAAGTTCATGTTTCAAGTTCATGATCACAAAGTCAGTAAACTAGTTCTGTAAACAGCTAGTATAAAGAATAGAGCAGTTCTATGAACGTGAATAGTACTGGATTCGTCATAAATGTCCAGGAATATTCTTTACGATTAAGACCATTTGAAACACAGAGTTTTTACAATCTTTTCTATGGTTTTATTCTTTCAACTTGGATTTGTGATCGCTATTTCAATGAAAAATATGCAATTATTTTACAGCAGCTTCCCATCCTTCCTGACATCAGAATTGAATGAAGGCACAGGGTCTTCAATATACGTTTTGAGGTCTTTTATTTTAATTTATTTTTAAGACACTGGATACTTCGACTGAGCCACTGATTGAGCCACCTGTGCTGAAGCAGGCATATCCTGAAAGCCTGACCTGTTGGGGGGTCTTGAGGACGGGACTTGACCACCCCCGCACTAAATTACTCCAGCATCTACACTATATACTGTAGTTAGAACATGTTGAACATACACATGACTTTTCCTTTTTTATATGCTTTTGCCAAATAAGGTATATTCAAGCAGCAGTCCAAGCTGCCTTTCCCCCCCCCCATTAATACAGTATGTGTATCAATACAATCCACACAATAATAAGTAATTAGCCAAGTTGCAGATCAATCCGTTCTCCTGTGATAGATCGGCGAAGATTCTGTTTGGGGGTCACTAAATGGTTATCAGTGCAGTAGAAGATAACCAAAGATGCAAAGTTCTGTGGGGAAGATCATGTGATCAGGAAGTCACTAGATACAATTGGTGCACTGCTAGAGAGAGGGCAGGGCTCAAAAAGGGGTGTGCTAAAGACAGTCTCAGATGAGGAAGGGGACGTGACTTTGTAAATGGTTGCTATAGAAGCAAAAAATGCTTGTTACATTATAATACATTAAAAATGTTATTTCAGAGTTGTTTTAAAAAGAAAAGAAATGCTACAACTTTTGTCTCATAGCACAAAACTGATTTATTTTAAAAATACACACAAGTAGGATATTGTTTGGTCTGCAGCTTTCAGACCGTTGGATTGCTAATTGGATCATTTTGTTTGTATAGCACACCGCTTTTATGGAAATATTCACTAGCACAATATTCCCTAGAACATCACTAATATTCACTAGCACTGTTGCTCAAATGATTATTGTTTATTTTTACAATAATAAATGGATTGGTGTCTGTGTATAAAGCTTTTGGTTTGGAAAAATAATATAACAGAAGTAATTTGGTTTATGTCTGAACATCAATGTTTGACAGCAGTGCATTCATTTATTCTCTGCACCGTAACGTAACAAGTGATTGGTGAACAGCGAGGGAGAGCTGGGGCCCGGCAGCAAGGCGCCGTTGTTAGGCACAACCCTGGCTGGGTCCAACTTCCAGCGCCGGCCAGCTGCGCCCCCCACGGCCGTCAGGCCTGGGACAGTTATCCCGGCCCAACCCCCCGTTTATGGCCCTGGTTACAATCACAGGTGGTTTGGAGAACTTTTTTATACATTGCTGGACACTGTACAACTGACATTTTCCTATCCCATTTTAGGGAGCAGTACCTAGAATTATGGGTCTGAGAACTATAATAATGCTGCTTCTGCTCATGCTTTGAAGATGGAAAAAGACTTAGTGGTAGAGTAATTTATATCTTCTTCCTGTTGTTGACGACATTGCAGTATGTCAACTTTCCACAACAACTTGAGACTATCATCAAAGAGAAGTAGTGGTAACCGAAGCAGCAGCCATTCAGCTGGAGGACAAAGGCTCCAGCTGTAACTGTAAAGTAGGCCAAAGTGTCCCTTTGTGTAACGCCCTCCACCCACCCCTTAAACTGGCCCTGTTTTTCTTCTTTCTACAATGTCAACGATGAAGTGAATACATTCTGCTACTGTCATTTGACACTGTCTCGTTCAGAGATAAAAGAGTGTGGTAGATAATTAGTTAGCATTGACTAGCATTGCTTTATTTTCAATGTAATTTTTTAAGGAAACAAATGTATATATGTAGCCTTGTGCTCATGGCTAATTTTTTCCTGGCCCTAGCAATGTAAGTCCTGGTAAGGAACAGGCAGTGTTAGGGTTAAACTTAAATCCCTCTCACATGGGCCAGCATGTGAGTTCCCCTAGCAAGGTGTTAATTTGTATCGGTTTCCAGGTGCAGTCTGGAAACCGTTGGACCATGTGCCAGGAAGGGGTGGGCTCACAGGAGGAGTGCTGCCTATTTTACCGGAGCTTAGGAGTGGGACCCTCCCCTGGAATAAAAGATGTCTCCCTATTAAGTTTGAGTGCGTTCCAGTTTAGCCTGCTCCTTAGGGAGTGGGTAATATTTCTACTTTACCCCAACAGGGGGTAGGGGGTGGAGACTAGCCAGGGGCCTCGTCAAGTAGTAATCACCATGCAAGCTGTGAGGGAATTGTTCTATGACTAATGCAGTGTGATAGTACCTCTCTTGCCTGAGATGGAAGGATCAGGACCGGCCTGCCAATAAATGGTCCAACTGTTTCCTTGCCTGAAGTGTGAGTTAATTGAAGGATTCCTGTGGAGATTACCTAAGCCCCTGGCAGAGCTCTGCAGGATGGAGTTGCTGAACACTAAAAGCCTGTCCTGTTACCCACTCCGTGTACCATCTGTGGAGACACAGACCTCCTGGAGACTCACAGGTGAGCTACACAGCACCCCAACAACATCCTGTAACTACAGATCCCTCTTGGGGGGTGGGGGGGGTAAGGGTGTTACATTATAAATATATATATATATTTATATATATATATATATATATGTAACGGGTATTCCCCCACCCAACCGCATATAGAGTGTATGTGAGGTGGAACCTATGTGTTGTCTGGAGAAACCACAAACATAAAACAGACAAACAATTAGTAATTAAAAGACGGAGAGGTGTGGTAGGGTGTTTATTGGAGGTGTAATTATATATAAATACCTCTCTAATATTACTTAATAAACCCTAGAAGGTGGGTGATCTCTATACCAAAGTAAGTATAGGTATATAAATCTGGACCCCTATGACCATAGCAATGGAAAGAGGTAAGGCAGGTGAATGTGCTTATCTGCTAGATAGGATAGTGAGGCTGAATATACTGGTGACTGAGTTGAAGCAGCCACTGCACACCTTACTTAGTATACCAATATACACTATTAAAAGCTCTATTACAACCAGTCTATTGTAAGACCAGCCACACTCACTGCCTGTATATAATAGATCTACCCTGAAGTCTGAGTGCTCTTGCTGCCCACGGACGCAGTCTACGAAGCACTCAGACAGTGTTTGGCCCACACCTCACCGATGAGCCGACGTCACATGACGGTGACGTCAGACGTACCCTACGTACGTTTCACCGTAACTGGCTTCATCGGGGCCGGGTTCCAAGTGGTCTAGCTATGTTTTTATTGGTTCCCGTTGCTATAGCAGCAAATCTCAGGTCTCTCCTGATTGGGTACAACAGCCGGCCTATCGCGCGGCTTAGTGCACTGACGCTCCCCCCTGTGTATAGGGGAGGAGGCTGTCTTCCTCTGTTATTCAAGCTCATTGTCTGATTGGCTGCTCGGAAGAACCCAACAACCAATCGCGCGGCTTAGTACATTGATACTCCTCCCCATATGCAGGGGCGGGAGCTGATAGTGAATGAGGACGGCATCCTATTGACAAATGTTATTGCAGGGTATGTGTCATGCTCCTGAGCTGTACAACTTTTGCCAGATATAGGTCAGTAACTCCTGACTACTATAAATGGTTGATTAATAAAGTGCAGATATGTTACCCATGATGTTAGTAAAGACTTGTATTTAAAGAGACTAATGTGTCTCTATACATACATTACACACAGTGCTGCATCTCAAATTACCTACTATTTCGTGTAGTGAGGTAAGTATGTTTTGAGTCAGATGTTGCATGGCAAGGGTGTATGTGGGGTTAATAAAGTACAGATGAAATTCTGTGTGTTTCTTTTTTACCTACTAGGAAAAATGTCTCCAAGAAACCTTATCAAAGGAAGTAGGATAAACAGCTAATGTTTATGTGATAAGAACCACACAGATGGGTGATGTGTAATTTTGTGTATTTCATTTTTTACCTACTAGGAAAATTATCTCCAAAACCCTTATCAAGGGAAGTAGGATAAATATGGGTGATATTACACAACTGATGCTCTCATCTTGTTAACCACATGAATGGGTAACTACATATAGGGTACCCATCCAGAGGAGAAGGAGCTATCCTTGCAAGTTCGAAAAATGCAGGATATTACTCATAAAAATGGGGTATATAGAAACCCTTCATTTAATCCTCCTGGAGTCAGGGTGGATAATGTAAAAATCCATCTGGATTCCTTTTGCAGGAGTTTTTTATTCCAGTCTCCCCCTCTGTCTCCCCCTCTGTTGGTGGTGATAACCCTATCAATACCCTGAAATACCAGTGATTTGACATCACCCTGGTGATGCTCTCTCACGTGCCTCGATACTGGGGTGTCTGCACTGTTTTTAATAGAGCTAATGTGCTCTAGGATCCAGCGGCGGTGGAATTCCCTGCCTGTTTTTCCTACATATTGTAGGTTGCAGCAGCATGTAATCAGATACACAATTTTCATTGATTTGCAATTGAAAAAACCCCGTGTGGTATACTCTTTACCATTATTCGTATAGGTTCTGCTTGTTCTTATATATTGGCATGCCTTGCATGAACCACATTTATATGTTCCCTGTGGTCTAGATGGAAGCCATGTTAGTGGGGAAACGCTCTTACTGTAGGTTTGACAAAATTGCTGTGGACCAAAGTGTCCTTCAAATTTCTTGCTCGTCTGCTTACCATAGTTGGTTCATTATTCAAAACCTCATTGAGATCTGGGTCTTGGAGTAGTATATGCCAATACTTAGAGTAAATACTTTTGATACTCCTCCATTGTGCATTGTAGGTGCCTATGAAACGAACAAGTTTCTTGTCCTCTGGTTTTTCTTTTACATGCAAGAGTGACTCTCTCGATGTAACGAGCGCCCTGTGGTATGCCTTTTTTATGACTTTATGGCTATACCCCCGGTGTAGGAACTTTTGGCGCATAGCCTCTGCATGTAGTTTGAAGTCAGCTATCTCAGAACAGTTCCTCCTTATACGTAGGAATTGTCCTGTCGGTATTCCCTTAATAAGGGAAACAGGATGATGGCTATCTGCTCTGAGATAGCTGTTGGCGGCAGTTTTTTTGGTGTGAGTACAGGTTGTGATTACACCCTCACTACTGATGCTGATACATAGGTCTAGGAATACAATACTTTTCTTGCTGATCTCATGTGTGAGTCTCAGATTGTGTGTATTGGTGTTAAGGATTTCCACAAACTTATTGAGTGAAGTCTGGCTCCCTTTCCATAGTATACACACATCGTCAATATAGCGTAGCCAAAGTATGATGTTATCTGTGTATTCCTGTAGTGTATCGCTTAAGATTGTATGTTTCTCCCACCACCCCAGGTACAGGTTCGCATATGTGGGGGCACACGTTGTCCCCATAGCGGTACTCTGTACCTGGAGATAAACCTTATCATTGAAAAAGAAATAATTGTGTGTTAACACAAAGTTCAAGAGGTCACAAATAAACTGGTTGTGGTGTGTGTGTAGTGTGCCCCTGGTATGTAGAAAATATGATGTAGCTTGTACACCAACCTGATGTTGTATGCTGGTGTACAATGATTCTACGTCCAGGATGCACAAGAGGGTGTCCTTTTCGACAGTTACCCCCTCTAATCTACTTAGCACATCTTGGGTATCTCTTACATAGGATGGGAGGGTTAGGACAAAGGGTCTAAGGACCTTGTCAAGGTACACACTTGGTCCTTCTGTAATATTCCCTATCCCGGATACGATAGGTCATCCGGGGGGATGGGATCTATTTTTGTGTACCTTGGGAATTGTATAAAAGGTCGCTATTTGAGGTGTCCTGTTGAACATATATTGATGTTCGTTTTTAGATATTAATTGATTTTCTAGACCCCTATCCAGAATTGATTTTAATTCAGTCTGAAACTGGACAGTGGGGTCCTTATCGAGAACACGATAACAGGAGACATCGCTTAATAACCTCATATTTTCTTTGATATAATTGTCGGTTTACATCAGGACGATGTTGCCCCCTTTATCAGAGGGTTTTATCGTTATGCTGTGGTTTTCCGATAATTCTTTCAAAGCTGTCCTTTCCTGCTGACTCATATTCCCATCATGTCTGGTGTTATGTATTTTACTCAGATCTTGTATGACCAGTTTGACAAAAGTATCGACATTACTATTCCCATACATTCCTGGTGTAAATGTACTGGATGGTCTTAGTTGTGTGTATGGTCCCATCCCTGGTGTAATGTCACCCTCTTCCCATAGGTTTAGGAGTGTGTCATAGCAGGCTGCGTCCAGATCACTTGGATCTTCCATTCCCGCTTGTATGGCTTGATTAAGCTTAAACCTTTAAAATGTTTATGTAGTAGAAGTTTTCTTGCAAATAAATGAGTGTCTTTAGCGGTTTCAAATAGATCCATATTGGCAGTGGGGGAGTAGGAGAGGCCCTTTCTTAGGACTCTAATATGGGAATCAGTAAGGGTAAATGGGCTGAGGTTAATGATAAAGTTATCATTCATCAACTGATTTAATGATAACCCCCTCTGTTGAAACCCCATTGCCTTCTGTTCTTTTGCCCTCTTCTTCTTCCCCCCTTGGCCCCTCCTGGTTCTCTTAAATATAGGTCTGGAGGGCCTGGTAAGGGTTCCTGCCCTAAAAAAGAGGTGGAGGGGGTAGTGTTGGAAGATTCTTGTGCCTTTTTAGATCTAGTAGTAATTTGTGTTTGTGTGTATTCCTTTTGATGTTGTTTGGGTTGGGATGAACTGTCTGTATCAGAGGAGTTCCAATCAGTTGAATAGTCACTCGGAACAGTAGTTTGTTCTAGGGTTTGTGGTTTCTTATTATGATATTTAAAGATTTTTCCCTCCTGGAAGTCTTTTGTATCCCTCATGAGTTTTTTTATGTTTTCTGTTTTTTAACTCTTGGGTATACCTGTCAATAGTCTTTTCTAATTGAACTTCATATTCATCGAACTTGTCGTTCGTATTCCACTTAGTGACCTCTGCTTTAAGTTTGCTGAGGTCACTTTTAACTACGTCAAGTTTCACAATTTCATACTTCACAGTCAACGTCATTAAGTCATGGGAACATTTTAGTAATATTTTCTCCCATTCTGATATAAATTCTCCCTCTGGACACATGTAAGAGGGTACTACCTCTGGGCGTAGACTTCTGGGTACTAATTTGGATGAGATATATTTCTCCAAACTTTTGATATCCCACCAGAGTCTGGCTTGTTGTTTAAAGGCTTTCTCTAGGGTTCTGAAATAATCTTTGATACCTGGAAGTTCAGTGGTTTCTGATCTTTCCGTTTCCAGGTCAAATAGAGTTTCAGACTCCGTTAGCCATGAGCTGAAATTTATATCTGTGGTAATGAAACCTGACATAGTGTAGATGCGAGCTAGAGTAAAAAGAACGGAGCTAAAGGGCCCCAACAAAGGGTTAACAGAAAAGAAAGTCTGCATGCAGTTGGAAGCTGCAGAGTTAACTCTGCTCAAGCAAAGGAGGGAATTGATCCAGACAGCTTTGAAAGAATTATCGGAAAACCACAGCATAACGATAAAACCCTCTGATAAAGGGGGCAACATCGTCCTGATGGAAACCGACAATTATATCAAAGAAAATATGAGGTTATTAAGCGATGTCTCCTGTTATCGTGTTCTCGATAAGGACCCCACTGTCCAGTTTCAGACTGAATTAAAATCAATTCTGGATAGGGGTCTAGAAAATCAATTAATATGTAAAAACGAACATCAATTTATGTTCAACAGGACACCTCAAATAGCGACCTTTTATACAATCCCCAAGGTACACAAAAATAGATCCCATCCCCCCGGACGACCTATCGTATCCGGGATAGGGAATATTACAGAAGGACCAAGTGTGTACCTTGACAAGGTCCTTAGACCCTTTGTCCTAACCCTCCCATCCTACTGTATGTAAGAGATACCCAAGATGTGCTAAGTAGATTAGAGGGGGTAACTGTCGAAAAGGACACCCTCTTGTGCATCCTGGACGTAGAATCATTGTACACCAGCATACAACATCAGGTTGGTGTACAAGCTACATCATATTTTCTACATACCAGGAGCACACTACACACACACCACTACCAGTTTAATTGTTACCTCTTGAACTTTGTGCCAATATATAAGAACAAGCAGAACCTATACGAATAATGGTAAAGAGTATACCACACGGGGTTTTTTCAATTGCAAATCAATGAAAATTGTGTATCTGATTACATGCTGCTGCAACCTACAATATGTAGGAAAAACAGGCAGGGAATTCCACCGCCGCATCCTAGAGCACATTAGCTCTATTAAAAACAGTGCAGACACCCCAGTATCGAGGCACGTGAGAGAGCATCACCAGGGTGATGTCAAATCATTGGTATTTCAGGGTATTGATAGGGTTATCACCACCAACAGAGGGGGAGACTGGAATAAAAAACTCCTGCAAAAGGAATCCAGATGGATTTTTACATTATCCACCTGACTCCAGGAGGATTAAATGAAGGGTTTCTATATACCCCATTTTTATGAGTAATATCCTGCATTTTTCAAACTTGCAAGGATAGCTCCTTCCCCTCTGGATGGGTACCCTATATGTAGTTACCCATTCATGTGGTTAACAAGATAAGAGCATCAGTTGTGTAATATCACCCATATTTATCCTACTTCCCTTGATAAGGGTTTTGGAGATAATTTTCCTAGTAGGTAAAAATGAAATACACAAAATTATATCCATGCTTCATTAACCCCAAAAAACATACCCTTGGTATGCAACATCACCCATCTGTGTGGTTCTTATCACATAAGCATTAGCTGTTTATCCTACTTCCTTTGATAAGGTTTCTTGGAGACATTTTTCCTAGTAGGTAAAAAAGAAGCACACAGAATTTCATCTGTATTTTATTAACCCCACATACACCCTTGCCATGCAACATCTGACTCAAAACATGCTTACCTCACTACACGAACTAGTAGGTAATTTGAGATGCAGCACTGTGTGTAATGTATGTATAGAGACACATTAGTCTCTTTAAATACAAGTCTTTACTAACATCATGGGTAACATATCTGCACTTTATTAATCAACCATTTATAGTAGTCAGGAGTTACTGACCTATATCTGGCAAAAGTTGTACGGCTCAGGAGCATGACACATACCCTGCAATAACATTTGTCAATAGGATGCCGTCTTCATTCACTATCAGCTCCCGCCCCTGCATATGGGGAGGAGTATCAATGTACTAAGCCGCGCGATTGGTTGTTGGGTTCTTCCGAGCAGCCAATCAGACAATGAGCTTGAATAACAGAGGAAGACAGCCTCCTCCCCTATACACAGGGGGGAGCGTCAGTGCACTAAGCCGCGCTATAGGCCGGCTGTTGTACCCAATCAGGAGAGACCTGAGATTTACTGCTATAGCAACGGGAACCAATAAAAACATAGCTAGACCACTTGGAACCCGGCCCCGATGAAGCCAGTTACGGTGAAAAGTACGTAGGGTACGTCTGACGTCACCGTCACGTGACGTCGGCTCATCGGTGAGGTGTGGGCCAAACACTGTCTGAGTGCTTCGTAGACTGCGTCCGTGGGCAGCAAGAGCACTCAGACTTCAGGGTAGATCTATTATATACAGGCAGTGAGTGTGGCTGGTCTTACAATAGATTGGTTGTAATAGAGCTTTTAATAGTGTATATTGGTATACTAAGTAAGGTGTGCAGTGGCTGCTTCAACTCAGTCACCAGTATATTCAGCCTCACTATCCTATCTAGCAGATAAGCACATTCACCTGCCTTACCTCTTTCCATTGCTATGGTCATACGTGTCCAGATTTATATACCTATACTTACTTTGGTATAGAGATCACCCACCTTCTAGGGTTTATTAAGTAATATTAGAGAGGTATTTATATATAATTACACCTCCAATAAACACCCTACCACACCTCTCCGTCTTTTAATTACTAATTGTTTGTTTGTTTTATGTTTGTGGTTTCTCCAGACAATTTATTTTAATCAGTTATAATAAAGTTAAGTTTTAATTAGGTGCATTTCTTCTAGTGCCACACTAAAGGGATTCTTTCTGTTCTTCTATTCACTGTGCATTTATTCCCTGTGAGCACCACCCTTTCAGCAATTGTCTGGATCAATTGCCTCCTTTGCTTGAGCAAAGTTAACTCTGCAGCTTCCAACTGCGTGCAGACTTTCTTTTCTGGGAACCTATGTGTTACCAGGTGTTGTGTGTATACCTTCAGGTTCACAAGAGGCCTGAGCTTCCGCTTGCTGGGAACCTGGGGTGCTCTCTGGAACGTTTCTTGATCAGCGCCTCCACCTGTGCAGGATTCTAGGAGTATAGAATGTCCCCTACACAGGACCCGCATATAGTAATCACATACACTGGAGTATAGGTATAACCATTTACTATATGCAGCATCAACATACCACAACACATTAACCATATGTTATCAACTCAATAACTGTACCAAAGTCTCATGTGTCAGTCACTCCCGCTTAGGAGCGTATACCCCGTGCCCACCACCGTGTACCCCCACACCGTGTCCACAGTATAACCCCCTTGTCCCGTGGTCAGCGCTGCCACTATGGGTGAGTACTTTGTTGGTGCACTTATAACGATACCTGCCTGGTGCGGCGGCACCTGGCTTTAAAGGATCTTCTCAAAGGATCAGACGAGTTCCTGCACGACATCCAGGATCCATCCGCGTGGTGATCCATCAGGGGCGACCCCAACCTGAAGATAGTCCAGCTCTCTTTAATGGCATAGGCTTGAGCCCAAGCCTCTTGGCGGGAAGCGCAGCATCCGCTGTGTCCCTAACTAGCAAAACAGCTAATGGGGCAGGGTCCCTAACCTAGGGCCTGTCCCTACAGCACCACAAGCTATCAGGGGGCTCAGGACCTATCTGTGGCCTAGGGGGATGCTGGCCTAATGCAGCGGGTCAAAGACCCCTGCACGCACCTCCTATCCCTAACTCTTCCTGGTCCTGACTGCCTCGCTTCTCCAGCGCGCGAAATGTATCAATTCCCTGCAAGCAGGGAGCTCCTGTAGCCCTATTGGCTCCCTGGCGTCACATGGGGTGATGCTGAGGCTCATGGGACTTGTAGTCCCTTCCAAGAGCCTTCCCTGGTAGGCTAGCGTTCGCGCGCTTATCACTGCGCATGCGCAACTCTTTGGGGCCGCCAGCACTCACTGTGCATGCGCAAACTCGCGCAACATGGCGGCGCCCTGCACGGGAGCCGCCGGGGGCCTCCGGAACACCGGAGCGCACCCTGCTCAGCCCCCACCCTCCAGAATGGCCGTTGGGTCTGCCGCTTGGCTCTGGCAGCACCCACCATCGATCCCGGCCACGGAGGTAATGGGGGTCGCAGGGCAACGGGGGGTGACCTGGCTACATATATATATATATATATATATATATATATATATATATATATATATATATACAGTATATATATATATCTCGCATCATCACTTGTCAATCCACTGCTGGATGGAGACATCAGTTAACTTTCAGGCTCTGCAAATCCTTTTTCTCAACATTACTTAGAATTTCATCCTCCCATGTTACTTTTTGTAGTCTTGGTATTTTGATATCTGCTGGAAACCAGTTGAGTGCCATTTTTGAGCAGCAATAGTAATTTTTGTCTTGCGATATGACCTGCCCACTGCCTTTTTCATTTCTTCACCCTTGCAATGATGTCACATACTTCTGTTTGCGTCAAACTCATTGATACTTTTTGGGCAGCATACATCTCTTCTTAGGCCTCGTTCAGACAGGATGCGATGCGACGTGCTTACGTGCGTGCGCACGTTCGCCTCTCTTTCGCTTTGTGGGTGGGAGTTTTCAAACTGAAAACGATACCCAACGGCGAAGTACAGCGATGTCGCCGCTGCTCTTGAAGGAGACAACTGAAGTTGTAATTTTAAGCGGCAGCCGCGTCACGTGCACTTCGTCAGCCAATCACAAACATACACACTTCTTTTTATTTTTATTTTTTAAAGTCCAGTCTCCAATCACGTTATTCTGTCTGCTGGGGATGAGCACACATCGTTCAGCAGAGAGGCGCAGACGTGCAGTACTGTAGTATTCTGTCTGAGCTCAGCCTTATTTCTTTCAGTTGTCTGCATGATCTTTTAATTTAGGGTCCAAGTTTCACATCCATACGTCACATCCATACGTGAGCACGCAGAATTCACGGGTTGAACACTTTCCTCTTGAGGCACACTGGAAGGTTCCCTTGAAGAATTGCCTTGTTTCTGCCCAAAGCGTTACATCCCATCTTCATTCTCTTATTAATTGATTTCATAAGGTTCCCATCCATTGATACTTGCTGGTCAAGGTAGACATCATTTTTTACTTCTTCTGGTGCTATTCCGCATATTTGGGACTTTGTAGAGTTGACAGATTTGTTGAACATCACTTTGGTCTTGATGAGTTGCATATGAGGAGCTGTCATCTTAATTGCTTCACAGAGTTCTCTGATATGTTGCTGAAGGTTTTCTGGACCTGTAGCAAAAATACCAATCTTGTCTGCAAATCGCAGGTGACTCAAGTATTCATTACTGACTGACTGTAGCTCTGTAACTCACTTTTTGTTCTTGTATCCTGGGATTGCTTTATTTCTTGTTGTTTCTTCAGTAACTGCTTCGTCTCATCTGCTATTTTCTTATTCTGTTTTTGTTAGTGATTATTCCAGTTTTTTCTCTGTATAATCTTCATATGATTTTCAGAATTTTCGAGTATCCCCACGCATTTTGCGCAATCTGAAACTTCTCAAGTCAGTTTGAATTTTTAACTGTGATTCTTGAGGTTCTTCGTGTTGATTACTTTTGTCTTCTTTTTAATCAGTTTTCTCCTTTCAACCTTCACATTAAGATATCATTTGCAGTGAAACAATCAGTGATTACTTTTTTTTTGTCAAAGTGATTAAGGATGATGCAGCCAGTTTAATTCTTGATTCCACTGGGGACAAATTCTATTTGGATTCTTCTTGAAAAACGAGTCTATGATATATATATATATATGTTTTCACATTCTGCAAATTTGAAAGGGTCTCCACGTTCATTCCTGTTGGAGTAACCATATGAACCCACTGAGGCTTCAACTCTCTGCTGGACACCAATCTCTTCATTGAAATCTCCGATAATGATCTTGTGGTGGAAATTTCCTTTGTCGTTGGTTGTTTTCATGGTACAGAAGTCTTCCACTTCATTGTTTGTATTTGAAGATTGGATATATTTTGGGATAGCTTGGGATACAAGCTTCAAGCATATTCAGCGTCAATAATCAGCGTAACCCTCCTTGCCTGGCTCCCAAAGGAGGTTACATTAGTGCAGTGGTATAGCAGGCATCCATATTCATTTACCTTGTCTCAGGGGCTGTCAGTGGTATAGCAGGCATCCATATTCATTTACCTTGTCTCAGGGGCTGTCAGTGGTATAGCAGGCATCCATATTCATTTACCTTGTCTCAGGGGCTGTCAGTGGTCTGCTAGATCACGGATGCACGAGATTGTTTTTGGGGGGGGGGTGGGGGGCAGCACTTATAGATTCCCCGTACTCTTCCCCAAACCATGGCAACGTGACGTCACATGACCCCGCGGCGTAATTTGATGCTGGAGACAAAGTAAGGGGGGGCGCGAGCAGGGGGGAGAGCAGGCAGGGGGGCGCAGGGGAAAAAGTTTGTGCACCCCTTTGCTAGAGGGTGTAACAGATGAGTGCAAAGAGTTTTATTAGTGCAACCTCAATCTTTATTAATGTTCCCTTACTTGGGAACACTGTAGTCACAATACATAATGATTGACATAGTTGCAAATATTTGTGTTCATTCATTTTTATTCATTCTCACATCAATGATTACTCAGATCTTCCCGGAGTGTCCACACTTAACAAACTTGAGAGGTGCCTCTTCTTATCCTTTAGTAATATTCATCAGAGCCCCCTTCTTAGGCTGCGTCCACGCTGCCGCTGAGCGTGCTTAGTGCGATCACTTCAGTGAGTCCCAATAAGTACGGCCATGCGGTGCTCGTGCGCTCGTACGATCTCCAAAGCTCGCCGCTTGGAGTGCCATGGTAATTTGATTTCCAAGCGCTGAGAATGGTCACATGACCCTTCTGTAACCAATGAAAGTGCACCAATTACAGCAGCCTTTAGCCATCCACCCGCCCTCTCCCTTAAACGCCACTCCCCCTGCCACCCCTAGCCGAGCGCTCATGCTTGGACTGTTGGTGATGTCACCGCTCTCAGCATGAGCGCGCTCAGCAGCAGCGTGGCTGCAGCCTTAGGCCTCGGGCATGGTCAGTGCTTACGTGCTGAGCCGTGCTGAGGCGCGCTTGCACTTACCTGTGAGCCCCTACAGCCGCAATGAGAGCGGCTTTAGTAGGGGCTCGCCTATTCTTCCGCAAGCGCGCGGAAGCGTAGGTCTCAGGGAATTTTTAAAATCACGCGCTTGCCGGAGCACAGGGCCGGTCACATGAGCGGTTTGCCCAATGAGGGCGAACCAGCTCTGTGATGTCACTGGCCCACCCCCGACACGCCCCCTGTTGGCGCGCTGTCTAAGGCCAGGGAAAGCACCCGCTTTCCCTAAGCCTCAGCGCGCCTCAGCACGCCAGCGGGAACCCTGGACGAGGCCTTAGGCTGCGCTTATAGTGCCAGCGACATCGCGGCAAAACAAATGTATTGCCGCTGTCGTGCGCTTTTAGTAGAAGCAACGCGATAGAGCGACGGCTTGGTCGCGATCGCTGGAAGTCAAGTCCACTTGATTTTTCCAGCGACCGCAGCGTGACATCACCGTAGCCGGCGACGGCACTATAAGCGCAGCCTTATCCATTTACTTGAAGTCCTGTGGGCCCCCTGCTGTGATCCTCGCCTGGGCTGTGTTTCTGTTACTTCTACAACCCTGCTCTGGAACTGCCACTTCCTCAGGGGTGTAAAACGCTTGCTTGTATGGCTGATCCCCGAACATCCTGGTGGCTCTTATCCGTGGCCCACAGAGCCATGTCTGCGTTCCCTCCCTTGAGACATGCAATAACTTAATCTGGCAATAACACAAAGGATCCTGACTGATGGGTCTCTTTCCCTAACTGGAATACAATAAAAGGGGGGCCTGACCTAAACTTATACTTTGGGGAACACCTTCCCTACCTCTAAGCGCCGAAGCCTCTCTTCTACTGACATGCTGAAACTCCTGCAAATCATCTGCCCCTCTCCTGTATCTCTCTACTGTACTGTTGTGTCACCACTGAGTGAAGCCTAACCTGTATTCTCATCACTTAACTCCTAGTGTGCTTTCAGTAGCCTGTATCAGGAAGGGGGAGGGGGGTGAGGGTGCTACATCAGTATTACCCCTTCAGTGTTAATGATCATGGAGGACCAATATACATGATTAGCTCTATTCAACAATATACTAATAAATAAATAGGTTCCATATATTTGTAACAAGATGATTACATGGTCTGAAAAACAGAATATCACAAACCAACATTTGGCATTGATTTGTTAATAGTGCAGCATCCCATTATATATTTGATGCAGTCAGAAAAACGTTACTCTCAGACCTGTAAGTACAGTATATCAGTTGCACATTTGAAGATTAATGACAAATGAAGCAGAATTTGATACATTACATTGCAACATACCAGCATTTTGTGTCTTCATCTTACTCCTTGCCAGTTTTCCACCAGTGCTCAGGATAACTAATATTCATATCACAGGAAGACCATCTGGAAGCAAACTATCTACTGTACATTCATCATTAAAATGCATCAGTTTAGTGTCAAAAAGACAGCTCTGTAGCTTGACGTACAAATACCTTTTATACATGTTGTTTGGGGGGGGTGGTGTTAACGTTATAAGTATTCTAGCAATATCAGGAGTCCTACGTGTAAGTCACAAGTCACTGTGTGTAAATGATAAGTCACTGCTATTGGGCAACCTATTCTCATCCCTTTCCACTGGCTGCTCCCAATGGCTCAAGGTTTTAAGCTCTAAGGGTGGGTGACAAAAGAAAGCCCATTAGTTGAAAAATTACGCTACAACAAGCAAATAAAAAGACAAAAAAAACCTATTACTATTGTATAAAATGAAATATATGTGCCGTGGTGATTGGCCATTATTAAAAAGTGTAATATTCACTCGACACGCCTGCTAATGGTACGTCTTTGCTCTGCCATATTTATAATATTTACTACCCTGACTTGTTCATCTGATATTTTATTACCATACAGTGAACATTACTTCATTTAGGTCGCTCTAATCTGCTCATTGATAGTTTTGTGCCAGCTTAAACCTACTGTCTCCCACTTTAAACCACCAAGGATTCTCTGCCACTTCTTAAACCTTTCTCCAAACTTCGTCAAGCTTGAACACTCCACCGTTCTTTAAGAGCCCTTACTAAGGCCTATTCCCTTCACCCTTTCTATTTGCTGAGTCTTAGGCTTCAGGCATCCTCCCCTGCCTACCTTTCAAGGCTCCCTTAAAGACTCATCACTTCACCCCTATGCTTGTCAACTCTCCTTAGCTTCTTCCTAACACACAAACCATTATACAAATTAGGATGAATAGATAGCACTCTAATTTATTATATTGCTAACAGATGATATTATGAATAATTAATATAGTACCATCCATGTCCACAGCCCTTTTTTTAGAGTATAAACCTAGACAGTTTAAAGTACAGGGGGATATTAATACAATGCAGGGATCACAGCACCAGACATAAAAGTAAACAAAGAAGAGAGGTAAATAAATCTTTGCCCTGAAGAGCTAAGTAGGTGAGTTTGGAGACATGCAGACAGTAAGAGTAAAACTGGAGGGATCAGTAAGTGTGTTTGGTGACAGAGTAGTGTGTAGTCCTTTGTGTTTTCAAGGCTATTGAAAAGCTGATTTGAAATGGTTTATTTTTCATTTAAGCCCTGGAGATATGCAAAAAAGGGCACTTCTAATGGTTTTTATTTCAACAAAGCATCAAATCCTGGAGATAGTCCAGGGCTGTGTTGTGGAGCATTTTAAAAATAGAAAAAAGTGTCATTGCCATAGAAATGTTGTATTCCTATTGGTTTCTTACAGCATACATAACACTTTTGGGGGGCACTTAAAAAAATGGTGGCGTTTATTATCTATAAGAGAGTAGTAGGTTAGTGCTGTCATCCAATAAGCACAATATTAAAAGAATTGCAAGCTGTAATAAGAAAGTAGACATGACTTATTCAAGCGATTATATGTCATTGTCTTACTCACACAGAGCAGTACAAGTATATCTAAAAGTTTTTACTCACATCTCAGGGTTGTACAAATATTATTTCTGCATATAGATGATGTTTTATTACATTGTGCTGAAAATGTATCTAAGAACAGCTGTTGGAAATATGCACTTACCTGATGAATATTGGACATGAAATAGCGCCACCTACTGGCAAATAAAAAGACGGAAATTAATTTGTTAACATAATTCTGTTGCCAGAGAGAAAATTCATTGGTACACACATTTACTTGAATGATTAGTTGTACTAACCCCAAATAATAATTATTTGTTAGCCTTAAAAAAAAATCATGTATCTGCGAATCATACTCCTGCTGTGAAAAAAAATGATGTTGAAACCCCTGTTTACTGAAATATTCAGTGGTGTTAGCTTGTTTAATCTTCTGTAAAAATGATTTGATTGCCTTTTTTTTACCTACTCTATCTTCTATAAAAAAAAATACTGCTTTTTCTAAAACAAACAGCTGAAAATGTGCCCCTGTTATTAATAATTTATGTGCTAACGCTCAGAAGCGGAGACATTTTTTTTTTTTTATAGCAGCTCAGCTGGGTTTTAATAAAACTGCAATAACATGACACGCAATTTATTATTAAACAGTGAAAAAGAGGGAAGGTGGGTGAAAGAGTTTAATAAAAGAAATGATACCATTTTGAACATCATTCATTACAAAAAGGGGAAAAAATGTAATTAAATGATGTCAGGGTAATTTTTTGCCAATAGAAAAATAATTTCTTTTTTTTAAAACCAAGCGCACACATTTTTGAAAAATAGTTGTAATTAGTTTCTCTCTCCTTTTCGCTACCATGGTTTGGCGTTAACATTAAGTATACACATTCTCCAGCATGTACTTCAGTCTATGTGGTTTTCTTTCTCTAAATCCCTTCTATTTCTTCTCCTTTATAAAATGCACTTTGTAATATAAATACACACAACCCCTGCAAGCGCAGAACCCGAACCCACCACACCATTTATAATTGTGTCAAAAATGAGTGTTTCTGGGATTGTGACCAGTGGCGGACTTACCTTTTTTTCAGCCCATAGGCTTAGCGGCGGCCCTGACATCATGGCATGAGATGCGGCGTTGTCATGGCAATACGTCATCGTGTGATGGGTCACCGGAGAACACACACACAAAAATTGCCTCCCTCCAAATGTGTGTCCCACTTTGTGTGCGTGTGCGTCACTGTTTGTGCGTGTGCATGTCTGTGTGTGTGTATCACTGTGTGTGCGCGTATATTGGGGAGGGAGGTTATGTAGCGTGGGGAGGGGAGACAAATACATGGGGGTGGAGGTGTAAGAGAAAGGGGGGAAGGGAAGGGTGACGGGGGAGTGTAAGAGAGAAAGGGGGAAGGAAAGGGTGACGGGGGAGTGTAAGAAGGGGGTGAGAGTGAGGATGTGTGCGGGAGGGAGTGTAAGAGAAAACAGAGGGGGTTTCTCGCAAGGCCCCCGACACGTGGGTATGGGGCCCTAGTTAGTCCTGGGCCATGGGAAAGCTGTCTGCGGCCCTGAATAGTCCTATTAGCCAAATTGGGTTTTAGTCATTTTTTTAAATCAAACATACAAAGTACCTTTATTTACATTAATAATACTTCGACCACTCTGCAGCATTTGACACCATGGACAACCCTCTTCCCCTTCACATTCTCCATACTCTTGGTATTCGTAACAAAGCTCTATCCTGGATCTCCTCTTACCTCTCCCATCGTACTTCCAGTGTCTCTTCTGCCAACACCTCCTCCTCTATTGATCTCTCTGTGTGGGTACCCAAGGGCTCTGTCCTGGGACATCTTTTCTAGGTGACATAATCACATCTCTTGGGTTTAAATATCACCTCTATGCTGACGACACACAAATTTACTTTTCAACCCCTGACCTTACACCTGCTGTACAGACCAAAGTTTCTGAATGTCTCTCTGCTATATCATCCTGGATGGCCCTACGCTGACTTAAACTTAACATGGCAAAACAGAGCTCCTTATACCTTCCTCCCAATCCTGGCCCTGCTACTTCCTTCCACATTACTGTTGGAAGTACTATCGTTCCCCCAGTAGCCCAAGCACGCTGCCATGGGGTCACAATCGACTCCTCTCTCACATTCTCCTCTCACATTCAAAATGTTTCTAAAACCTGGCGCTTTTCCCTTCGCAATATTACAAAGATACAACCTTTCCTCTGTTGCTCGATTGCTAAACCTCTGACTCAGGTCCTCATTCTCTCTGTCTCGATTACTGTAACCTCCTGCTGTCCGGCCTTCCTGCCTGTCACCCCTACAATCTATCCTAAACGCTGCTGCCAGAATCACTCTACTCTTTCCTAAATCTGTCTCAGCTTCTCCCCTGCTGAAATCCCTCTCCTGGCTTCCGATCAAATCCCGCATCTCACACTCAATTCTCCTCCTCACATCTCAGCCCTAATTTCTTGCTATGTACCATCCCGACTCTTGTGTTCTGCTCAAGGATGTCTTCTCTCTACCCCCTTTGTATCTAAAGCCCTCTCTCACCTTAAACCTTTCTCACTGACTGCCCCACACCTCTGGAATGACTTTCCACTCAATACCCGACTACCACCCCCTCTATCCACCTTTAAGATCCACCTTAAGACACAGCTGCTTAAAGAAGCATATGAATAGCACTGTGGATAATACTAGACACATGATACATAAAGCGTGGCCCCCTGCAGACACACTTACCAGAATGCCCTCCTACTGTCTCTGTACGTTCTTCCTACCTACCAATTAGATTGTAAGCTCTTCGGGGCAGGGACTCCTCTTCAGGAATGTTACTTTTATGTCTGAAGCACTTCTTCCCATGACCTGTTATTTATATTATTTGTTATTTATATGATTGTCACGTGTATTACTACTGTGAAGCGTTATGTACATTAATGGCGCTATATAAATAAAGACACATACATACATTTAAATAAAAAAAAACATATGTAGGATATTGCACAGATTGCTACTTTAAAAGGGTTTGATGATTCTAGGCCATTATTGGAAGGTTTGGATTACCTTTGAGCACCAACATTTTGCTGCAACTCACATTTGAAAATAAATATCAGTTCATACCCAATTAGTAATAAAGGAAAACACCCCGTTGAAATCAATAGGATTTTTTGTTGCTTGTGTAACCCATGTTCCCCCCCCAAACCTCCCCCCCCAGACACAGATCGCTATCTAGGGTGTTGTGAGGGCTGGCTACGTGTACTGGGGTGGTGGGTACCTGCTTGGAACAGGAGGGCCTGAGTCTGCCGCGTTGGTGTTGGGGACAACAGGACCAGGCTTCTGGGGTAATGACAAAACAAACAAAGCGCACAACACTCATCGTGAAAAATGTAATAAACAGTGTTTATATAAAAGGTGTTTCAAGGTTAAGCGTACATCATGAATGATTTAATCAGGCATAGAGCCACAATGTGGCAGTTACCAACAGCTGCAACCAGGAACCGCCGAGATTTCACTCCCCCTTCCACGAACTCAGGTCAGGTGCAGGTCAGACACACTACCGGATCATTGATGTATCTGCCACAGTCTTAATGTCCCGTATGTGGCGTTAGTACGCCCGGTGAGTCCTCGGGTGTAGTTCTCTCTCTCTCACAGATATCATACAGGTTCCCTGCTGCAAACTTCACTGCAGACAGACGGGACCACGAGACTGCGCCGCCACGCTGCTCGACCCGTGCGGATGTCCACATACTGGACATTAAGACTGTGGCAGATACATCAATGATCCGGTAGTGTGTCTGACCTGCACCTGACCTGAGTTCGTGGAAGGGGGAGTGAAATCTCGGCGGTTCCTGGTTGCAGACGCTGGTAACTGCCACATTGTGGCTCTATGCCTGATTAAATCATTCATGATGTACGCTTAACCTTGAAACACCTTTTATATAAACACTGTTTATTACATTTTTCACGATGAGTGTTGTGCGCTTTGTTTGTTTTATTGTTACTAGATCCTAGGGCCTTGGACTGCCCTTTATCACAGCAGCAGACGCTCATCTACATTGGTATATTTATTTACCCTATACACTTTTATCACGTGGTTGGGTCATTTGATATAATTTTATCACATTAACACTTTTCTATTTAGCTAGGATTCTTGTGCGCACTTGTTTGTTTTTTCTGGGGTAATGGCCTTCATTCTTTAGCAACGATGATGCAGCGCCTCCATCTCCGCAAGTCCCAGGGATATGGGAGAGGACCCTTACAGAGAAACCCTGGTCCCAGGGGGAATGATCCAACTCACACAGTCTCTTTGTGTAAAACAGCAGCAATAGTCTTTATTCTTTGGTAACACTTGAGGTAGTGCACAGCAGTTCATGCAAAGAGTAGCTCCTAGAAACAGTGCTCCCAATGTACAGGCGTCTCTCTCCTCTCCTTCCCTCCAGATGTATGCTTCCCAGCAGGATGGGCTGAATGGGGCCTCAATACCCCTGCCTCCACCCCACAGGGTAGGCCCTAGGAGCGAGGCTAGATATCCTTCCCCTCACCCCCTAAATAGGGTGAGGGGCAGTGGTCCACCTCTATAGTCCTGTCCGCTCTACTCAGAGGGTTCTGAGGTCTCTCCTACAAATATCACTCTCCCGTTGAGCAGGGCCTCTCAGGTCAGGCATGCGCTCTGCTGGGTCTTACTACACTTCAGACCTCTAGGACATCACTCCACATACTCCCTCCAGGCTCTCCACAGACTGCCAGTCCTGACACTCTGCTCTCCAGACTCTGCTCCAGCTCAGACTGACATCCTCACAGAACTGGGCATTCTGAACGGCCAACTCTTTCTCTCAGCTCTCACTCAACTCGCAGCACGAACTGACAGAACCAACTGACTCAGACACACACAGGACAGCCCACTAAATAGAGTCAGCCCTGCCCCTCATGATGTCAGCAGGGCCTCCCCTCTGTCTAGGCCTGCACAGAGTCAGGGGCCCGCCTCCATCACTCCAGGCAGGGCTTGAAGGGGGGAAAACCCATGGTTACTACTGGTGCCTGCCCTTACCAGGGCTTACTCCAATAGGAGAAGGATAAGTAGCCCGCTCTTACTTACAGGGGCTACACTTGCTACAGTTTATGTTGCCTTAAACTGCTCTGTAGGGCAAACTGCATCACATGATACATTCATTTGGTTTCGCATTGATTTCCCTGTATTTGTCTTAATGCACTTTCTGAATACTACAGGATGATTTGTTTTGTGCTCAATACTTGTTCATTATTTGTAAGTTGACATATTGGAGACTGCCCAAATATGGGGCAAAAACAAACAAACAATTATTGCTTTCATTTGCATTTTTTCCTTTGGTAAATGTGATGTATTTTGCAATAGTTTGGCCCGCTATGGAGTCTAATAATAAAAGTATATCAGGTTTAGCAAAGAAAAAAATCTTGTTGCTTTCAATTACTTTACTTCTTTATTATAGATGTAGCCAGGTTCCCCCCTGTCATGGCTGACCCCCTCCTCCCTTTCGGCAGACGCTGTGTACGAGGGAGTGAGGGGGGGCCGTGTGCGCGAAGGAGCGATCCCTGGTAGCTAGGGACGCGAGCGGCGAGCAGGCCGGTTGCCGGGGACGCGATCGGGCCGTCGCTAAGGCCGCGATCGCGTTGCTACCGGCCCGGCGGCTCGGGAAGCAGGGCGCCGCCATGTTAGGGCTGTTGCGCATGCGCAGTGCCCCAACCCAGCGCGGGAGGACCAGATAGTTCGCGCATGCGCGAGATGAGCATGCCAGCCCCCAGGGTGCATAGGGGCAGAGACACCTGATGCCAGGGAGCCTATCAGAAGGCCAGATTCCCCTGCTAGCAAAGAGATACATTTCGCGGGGTGTTGCAGCCACGCATTCACTCAGGATCTGGACCAGCTAGGGGTAGGAGGTAGATGCAGGGGTGAGTGACCCTCTGCATTAGGCCAGCAGCCCCCAAGGTCCCAGTTAGGTCCTGAGCCATCTATTAGCTTGTGGAGCTTAGGGACAGGCCCTAGATAGGGACACTGCCCCATTTATTGGTTGAATAGACAGGGACACAGTGTTGAAGCCGTGCGGCCCTGTGAGGTGGGTTCTGGGCTCAGAACGCCACCCAAGACCCTGCGACAAGGAGTGACATTGTTGCGCTGGACTTTCAACCCACGCGGTGTGGAGGACCCCGTCGGATCGTGTGGATTTATATCGCGGTACCCGTGGCTGGAGCCCGGGCAGGTAACCTGCATCTCACGTGCACCAACCAGGCCTATCACCAAACATAGTGGCTGCGCAGTCACACACACACCTGTACAGTGGTATTTGACTTCGAGAACACGAGACATTTGGGTGGGGGTTACTGGACACAGGGTGGGGTCACACTGTGGGTGGTTAGCGTCCGCCGTGACGCCTAGAGGTGGTTAGCGTCCGCCGTGACGCCTAGAGGTGGTTAGCGTCCGCCGTGACGCCTAGAGGTGATAGCGTCCGCCGTGACGCATAGTGTGGTTAGCGTCCGCCGTGGCGCAATATGCTGTTATGCTGTTTTGATGTTATGCTGTTTTGATGTTATGCTGTTACGTGATTTGTGTGTTTCCATGCAGTAAAGCCCGTCCTGTTTTATATTCTGTAGTGTTGTGTGGTTGTTCCTGTGAGGGCCTCCTCCCACTCCGTTGGGATCCCTCCCAGGTGGAGGCGTTGCACCTAGAGATGTATGATAAAGATGTACCCCAGGTTCCCCAAGCGGAGGCTTAGGCTCCTGAGAGCCACACAGGTTGCACAGCACGTAGTAGCGGCGGTAGTCATAGGGAAGACCCGTTACATTTGGAGGCGCTGCTGAGATTGAGACCTTGGGTGCCCGAACTCAGCAAAAATGTCGTTAGGTTACACGTTACCTTCCCGCCAAGAGGTGTACACGTGGGCGGTAAAAAGGCAAGTCCCGCCCTCACAAACCCTTGCTGTAGGACAAGTTCCCGCCAATGCCTCATCCTATGAACTATGTTTAATCCTAATGCAGTACCCAGGCTTAGAAGATGCCAGAATCTTGGGTCGCCGCTCCGACCCCGACGGGTCATGGTGCACCGTATTAATCACTGGGGGATGTGAATTGTCGCCACAGCAAGGCCCATCCAACTTGCGTTTCCACGGGGCCCTCAGCTCAGGGTGTCCTGTTATATATCCTGAAATGCCGATAAAACCCGAACCCTGTAGCCCCAGAACAGACCTGCTAGAGACTAGTATGCGCATGTCCCTGTCCCCACCAGAAAGTGTATGCGGGGATGAGGCCAGTGTATTATCCTGTGCTAATTGTCGCTCAAGCAGACGGAGCTCCAGCCCCAGTAGAATGGGAGAAATCCAATTACTAGCCCAGGCCATCCAACAACTGGGTAGGCCCAAGCACGAATCCCCTTCCCCTCAGCCATACCGCAAGTTAAAGCTCTTTTCAGGGGTAAACCCTACTCCCACTGGTGAAGAGGCTTTTGATGTTTGGAAGGAATATGCTTCACAGGTACTGGAAGAGTGGACCTATCCTGATGAGGTGAAAAGACAACGAATCATGGAGTGCCTGCGCCCGCCTGCGTCCACTACCATCAAGATGTATAAAGATCAGCATATGGGGGTTACCGCACATCAGATGATGGAGTCGCTTACCCGGGCATATGGTAAGGAAGATGATGTGAGTGAACTATGGACTAAGTATTACAATCTCCGCCAGAAAGAGGGGGAAGACCTATCCGAGTTCATACAACGGATCCAATTGCTCTTGTGGGAGCTACGTTCCCGCCAAGTCATCAAGGCCTCAAAAGTAAATGAGTATAGGCGCACTCAATTCCTGCGGGGAGCCATACCCACGCACCATATCGTGATAATGCTCAGACGCACGCTACAGAAGGGAGACCCCCCTACTCTAGAAGACCTACTGGATGAGGTGAAGGGTCATGAGGCCTATACTAGGTTGCATACGCCCAAGAAGGCCAAAGACCCGCGCAAGGATGAGACCAAGGAAGCAACAGTGCCCAAAGCAAAGGGGAGCAAGAGCGGTAAGGATACGGCCACCCCGGAGGTGCCTAGGTCCGCTCCCAGGTCACTTGACGGTCCGGGTCCCCGCCCAGACTTCCGTTGCTTCAACTGTGGCGAGCAGGGCCATGTTGCAAGGAACTGTTCAAACCCCACTAAGGCCCAGACCTACACCGTGACCGTGCGGAAGGCAAGCTCGTCCCTATCAACCATACCCGAAGATGTTGCCGAGGAGTCGGGGGGGCCTTCCACGGAGGAGACGCCCCGGCCGATGCTTACTGCCGAGTAGGGCCCACCGCTGTAATAAGAGTCGTCGTGGAGGGGATATACTCTTCAGCACTTCTGGACACTGGATCACAGGTGACCATCATCTACCGTCCATTCTACGACCAGCACCTCAGCCATCTTCCCTTGCAGTCAGCCGAAAAGATGAAGTTATGGGGACTGAGTAAAGATGATTATCCCATAGACGGAATAGTAGCGGTCAAGCTGGATATCTTGCAGTTGAACACTAACAAGTCGCATCCCATGCTGGTGGAAGCTTTGGTCTGTCCAGAGGCTCGAGAACATCCCAGTGCCCCCATCATACTAGGCACGAATGCCGATATTGTGAGGTCGGTGATTCGCTCATTCCTACAAGAAGCCGGTGAGCTACCGTTGTCATCCCTGAATATAGCCCCTGGCCTGCGGGAAGAATGCTATAGGGTGGCGTATGAGGAACAGTATGGTGAAATCTTTAATCAAGAGCGAGGGTTATTGCAGATTCCACCAGGGGGAGTGAGGCACGTGACAGCGCTGATCAAGTACCCCAGTCGGCACGAACACGACCGATACTTCTCGCTAGAGACCCTCCCCGAGTCTGAGAATCAGTGGGGATACCGAATGATACCTGAAGTACGGGATTGGCCATCTACTGTCCCTAGGAAGATTACCGTGTCTATCCAGAACATGTCTCTCCATACCGTGCCGCTGGAAGTAGGACAAAGGTTGGGTAGAATTTATCCTGTGGATCCTGTAGACGATCCAGTGACCGTTCACACTGCCCGTGTGGGAGAAGAGGCCGAGGCACTACAATTCGACTTCGGAGAGTCTCCCCTGGGAGAAGCATGGAAAGAGAAGCTATGTGCTCAGTTGAGAGAGAGACGAGATGTGTTCTCTACTAGTGAGATGGACGTGGGATGCAGCAGAAGCGCTCGGCACACGATTCGTCTGAATGATGACACGCCATTTAGGGAAAGGTCGCGCCGCTTAGCTCCCAGAGATGTGGAGGATGTGCGGGGTGTCCTGAACGAGATGGAAACGGCCGGCATAGTGACCGGATCTCGGAGTCCCTATGCCTCACCGATTGTGGTGGTACGAAAGAAGAATGGGTCTGTTCGATTGTGCGTGGACTACAGAACATTGAACAGACGTACTGTGCCTGACCAATACACGCTACCCCGAATAGAGGAGATTCTCAGCGCACTGTCCGGAAGCCAGTGGTTTAGCGTGTTGGACCTTCGATCTGGGTATTACCAGGTTCCGATGAGCCCTACTGATCAAGAAAAGACGGCGTTCGTCTGTCCCCTGGGATTTTATCAGTTCACTCGGATGCCCCAAGGTATCTGTGGCGCTCCAGCCACTTTCCAACGGCTTATGGAAAAGACGATTGGAGATATGTGTCCGCGTGAGTGTTTGGTCTATCTAGACGACATAATCGTGTTCGGAGCCACCCTTGAAGAACACGAGACTAGGCTGATGAAAGTATTGGATCGCTTAGGGAAAGAAGGCCTGAAGCTCTCATTGGATAAGTGCCGCTTCTGTCGAACATCGGTCACTTATGTGGGTCATATCGTGTCCGCAGACGGAGTGGCCACCGACCCGGCCAAGGTGGAGGCGGTGGTGAATTGGCCAAGACCCGAGAATGTGCTGGAGCTGAGGTCATTTCTCGGGTTCTGTGGATATTATAGAAGATTCGTGGATGGATACTCCAAGAAGGCAGCTGTGCTGAACGATCTGCTGAAGGTCTATCCAGAGGAACCCAAGCAGAAGAGGACCCCCCCAAGGACCCCCTTCGGGGATCGGTGGACGCCGGCTTGTGAAGAAGCATTTAAGAGGCTGAAGAATAGTTTAACAGAGGCTCCCGTTCTAGCATATGCTGACCCGGAAAAGCCTTACATTCTGCACGTGGATGCCAGCCTCAACGGATTGGGAGCTGTGCTACACCAGAAGTACCCCACTGGGCTTCGTCCTGTGGCATATGCAAGTAGAAGTTTGACTCCCAGTGAAAAGAATTATCCAGTTCACAAATTGGAGTTCCTCGCCCTCAAATGGGCCATATCGGACAAGCTACATGATTACCTATATGGGGTCACCTTCGAGGTCCGAACAGACAACAATCCGCTGACCTATGTACAAACCACGGCCAAGTTAGATGCGACCGGTCACAGATGGTTGGCCACCCTTGCCAATTACCAGTTTTCTATGAAATATAAGCCTGGACCTCTCAATATAGGAGCCGATGCTCTATCTAGGAGATCGGGACTGGGCGAGACCGCCGACGATGGCCCGTGGGAAGAAATTCCAGGACCAGGAATGAGAGCTATGTGTTCCACTGCTGCTATTGTAAACGACCGAGTGGCATTCTCCGAGCTACGAGTAGTGGATTCTTTAGGGTGTCGACCTCAAGCCCTTCCAGAAGCTTACTGCCACCCCGATGGCATGGGTCTAACACAAGACGTTATCTTCACGGTGAAGGAACTGGTACTAGCGCAGACACATGATCCTGCGGCTAAGGCTGTCCGAGAGGCCCTACACAAAAATGACTCTTCACTGGTGAAACGGGCTCCTCGCGAGGATGTGAGTCTTCTCATGAGAGAATGGGATAAGTTTGAGATGAATAACGGCCTACTCTATAGGGTTGTTCAATTCCACAATCATCCTGACCGTCGACAACTATTTCTACCTCGGCGTATGCAAGGCCTCGTTTTAAGATCACTACATGATGATCATGGACATTTGGGGGTGGATAAGACCTTGGGTTTAGTGCGAGACCGGTTCTTCTGGCCTAGAATGCGGGAGTCAATTGAACAACACTGCAGAAAATGTCTACGGTGCATTCATAGGAAGACCCTTCCCACCCGTGCTGCTCCAATGGGCCATCTCAGAAGTGCTGGGCCTATGGATTTAGTTTGTATGGACTTTTTATGCATAGAGCCAGATTCAAGGGGTATAGGAAATGTGCTAGTAGTGACAGATCACTACACTCGATACGCTCAAGCCTTCCCCACGAAGGACCAGAAGGCTACCACCGTGGCTAAAGTGCTGTGGGAGAAGTATTTTGTGCATTATGGTCTGCCCAGCAGGATGCACTCTGACCAGGGACGGGATTTTGAGAGCAAGCTGATCAAAGAGTTGCTAACACTGTTGAACATTCAAAAGTCCAGGACTACTCCCTACCACCCAGAGGGAGATGCGCTCCCTGAAAGATTTAATCGGACATTGCTGGACATGCTAGGCACTCTGAAAAATTCCCAAAAAGGAGAATGGAGTAAACATGTTGAGGCCTTGGTGCATGCCTACAATTGCACTAGGCACGAGTCCACCGGATACACCCCATACTTCATGATGTTCGGGAGAGAAGCCAGACTGCCAATCGACATCCGCCTACGGGTATCTACCGACGGGATACCCAACATGGCTCATTATCGATATGTGCAGAGACTCCAGGACAGTCTGCACCGTGCCTATCAGTTAGCGGAAAGAGCCACCGCTCGACTGAATGCCAATAATAAAAGACGGTACGACCACAAAGTACGCTATAGAGCGCTCCAACCAGGAGACGCAGTTCTCCTACGCAACTTAGGGATTCCAGGCAAGCACAAGTTAGCTGATCGCTGGAGGGAGGGGCCTTTTCAAGTAGAGTCCCAAATGCCGGGCCTCCCTGTTTATCGCATACGTGATGTGAATGGCAAAGTAAAAGTTTGGCACCGAAACCACTTGTTACCTATCTCCCAACTGGGAGAGAGTGAACCTGAAACAGAAACAGTAATGAACGACAGTGAGCCTGAAGAGGCTATTGCGAATCCCGGCCCCATAGATGAGACCATTCAGGATCCTTTGGAGGGAACATCCAACAGAGACTGGTGGGCACCTCCCGAAGGCGCAACAAGTACGGGGCCAGCTGACAAAGTACCGCCATTGGAATTTTCACCAAGTAATCAATCACTAGATCCTACCACTCCGAGTTTTGTGCCTCAAAGAGACAATGTTCAGTTGCAAAGAGACTTTCCCCAAACTGGTTCACCCTCTGCCAGAGAGTCTAGGCCTCAAGCCTACGATGGTCTGTCTCAAGAGGAAGAAATGGAGACTGAGACTCGCAGGAGTCAGAGAGTGAGACGCCCTCCCACTAGAGTGGCTTATGATTCATTAGGGGCACCTCACTATGAGTCTCAGCAGCAAGCTAAAGCCAAGCTAGCCTCAGTTATCAATATGTTTGTTGAACTGTACAATCTCGTTTAGAGTAATCGTTAAGTTGTACTTTAACACTGCATTTTTATTATATAAAGTTTTGCAAACACTGTTGGAAGGTTATGTGGTTCAAGCGAGGACGTTGGAGTTCTCACCAGGGGGAGGATGTAGCCAGGTTCCCCCCTGTCATGGCTGACCCCCTCCTCCCTTTCGGCAGACGCTGTGTACGAGGGAGTGAGGGGGGGCCGTGTGCGCGAAGGAGCGATCCCTGGTAGCTAGGGACGCGAGCGGCGAGCAGGCCGGTTGCCGTGGACGCGATCGGGCCGTCGCTAAGGCCGCGATCGCGTTGCTACCGGCCCGGCGGCTCGGGAAGCAGGGCGCCGCCATGTTAGGGCTGTTGCGCATGCGCAGTGCCCCAACCCAGCGCGGGAGGACCAAATAGTTCGCGCATGCGCGAGATGAGCATGCCAGCCCCCAGGGTGCATAGGGGCAGAGACACCTGATGCCAGGGAGCCTATCAGAAGGCCAGATTCCCCTGCTAGCAAAGAGATACATTTCGCGGGGTGTTGCAGCCACGCATTCACTCAGGATCCGGACCAGCTAGGGGTAGGAGGTAGATGCAGGGGTGAGTGACCCTCTGCATTAGGCCAGCAGCCCCCAAGGTCCCAGTTAGGTCCTGAGCCATCTATTAGCTTGTGGAGCTTAGGGACAGGCCCTAGATAGGGACACTGCCCCATTTATTGGTTGAATAGACAGGGACACAGTGTTGAAGCCGTGCGGCCCTGTGAGGTGGGTTCTGGGCTCAGAACGCCACCCAAGACCCTGCGACAAGGAGTGACATTGTTGCGCTGGACTTTCAACCCACGCGGTGTGGAGGACCCCGTCGGATCGTGTGGATTTATATCGCGGTACCCGTGGCTGGAGCCCGGGCAGGTAACCTGCATCTCACGTGCACCAACCAGGCCTATCACCAAACATAGTGGCTGCGCAGTCACACACACACCTGTACAGTGGTATTTGACTTCGAGAACACGAGACATTTGGGTGGGGGTTACTGGACACAGGGTGGGGTCACACTGTGGGTGGTTAGCGTCCGCCGTGACGCCTAGAGGTGGTTAGCGTCCGCCGTGACGCCTAGAGGTGGTTAGCGTCCGCCGTGACGCCTAGAGGTGATAGCGTCCGCCGTGACGCATAGTGTGGTTAGCGTCCGCCGTGGCGCAATATGCTGTTATGCTGTTTTGATGTTATGCTGTTTTGATGTTATGCTGTTACGTGATTTGTGTGTTTCCATGCAGTAAAGCCCGTCCTGTTTTATATTCTGTAGTGTTGTGTGGTTGTTCCTGTGAGGGCCTCCTCCCACTCCGTTGGGATCCCTCCCAGGTGGAGGCGTTGCACCTAGAGATGTATGATAAAGATGTACCCCAGGTTCCCCAAGCGGAGGCTTAGGCTCCTGAGAGCCACACAGGTTGCACAGCACGTAGTAGCGGCGGTAGTCATAGGGAAGACCCGTTACATAAACATGCCACTATTTCCCCCAGGTGTTTCTCCTGGAAACCCCTTGAGAGACAGACCCCACTGTTTTATTTTATTGTACATATAAGAGTAGCCATGTCCCTCTCTTACCTCTGGGTTGCGGAAAGGGGGACGGCTATTGGGACACCTCGTGGGGATGCGGGTGGAGAGATTGCAGTGGCGATCGGGACTCCCTCTGGGTTGCTGCGGGGGGTGTGCTCAGAGAGAGGAGAGAGAGCTCCGTTGTTTGGAACTCTGGGGCAGACGCATAGGCAGGGCACTGCCATGTTTGATCTCGCGCATGCGAGGGACACAGCTTGCGCATGCGCAGAGAGACAGGGTACCGACGGCCTGTGTGAAGATGTGCCGTACGGATGTGCGCATGCACAGGGCTTTAGTAATTGTGGCGGCCATGTTACGAAAGGCTCCGCAGGTGGAACTACATTCCCCAAAGTGCTTTGGGACATATTAGTCACGCGGCGCAGCTCAGCCAATAGGGCTGCTAGGATATCCTGAGGGGAGATTGTTACATTTGGCGCGCTGAGAGTGTGAAAAGAGTTGGAGCCAGGACAGAAAGGGAAGGTAGGGTCTGAGTGTCAGTGACACTCAGGCTAAGCCAGAGAACCCCCTTATGTCCCAGATAGGCCCCATTCAAGGGAGTTTGTGGTTGCTTCAGGGAAGACCCCTAGATAGGGACGCTTCCTTATTTTAATGTCTAGGGTCAGGAATAGAGTGAGGATGCCGCGCAGTAATTTGCAGCCCTGTGGTCTGGGACCAGACCACCTACATTCAGACTCTTTATGGTGATACCATCCCACGGGAATTCACCCAACATGGGGGCGGATCGCCATCGCGGACGACGACATCACTGGATCAGCAGATTCTCATTGCTAAGTCGGCCGTACCGAGTACTGGAGTACTCGACAGGTATCACAACAAAGTGCACCAACAACTCACTGGGTAGGGCTACTCCCTACACTTTTGGGTGGGCCCGGTCATTGGGGAAAAGGACATCAGGGTATTGGTGCCTAGCGCCTAATGAACTTTGGGGACACACATTGGTGGTATTGAGTTGGGGTTGTTATACTGTGTGTTACAGGGTACTGTTTATGGTGTATAGTAAAGGTTGTTATTATATATATATAGGCGTGTGTATTACTATTGGTTCCTGTGATGGGCTCCTCCCACTACGCTGGTATCCCTCACAGGTGGAGGCGCAGCACCGAGGCGATCAATATACCACCCCAGCCTCCCGGTGGCGGAGGCTTAGGCCTTCTGTGAGCCAACAGTAACGGCAGTACCAGTAGTCTCTTTAGTTAGGGGGAAAGAAGGCTACATAAGATTTGGGATCCTTTAAGAAAAGTCATTAGACTCAGTGCGGTATAATTATCGGGGTTTCTTGGCTGCAAAAGTGGGGCCCAAACTGGCAACAAATTGATAAAAAAAAATTTTTAGTAGCATATTCTCTCAGAAAAAATGTAACCCCCCCCCCCCACCCTAGGTGGGAAGCAGGGGGTCTCCGGATCTGGCCCTTGTTTATTTCAGCTCTGGGGAGCCCCTGCTACCCGAGATACTTAACTCCTTAGGGGGTATTATGTGTGACCGATTTCCAAGAAAGTTTTTCCTTATTAAAGATATTATATTCACACTTTTAAGAAGCACGTTTGAATAATAAAGTCACTCGAGCACGGGTGGCCAACTCCAGTCCTCAAAGGCCATGCAGGATTTAAGGATATCCCTGCTACTTCACAGGTGGCTCAATCAGTGGGCCCAGTCAGACTGAGCCACTGATTGAGCCACCTGTGCTGAAGCAGGGATATCCCAAATACCTGGCCTGTTGGTAGCTCTTGAGGACTACCACCCGTGCTCTAGAACAGCGGTGCGCAAACTGTGGGGCGCGACCCCCAGGGGGGGCGCGACACTGCCGACGGGGGGCGCGGGGTTTACAGAGGCCCCGCGCGCTTCCCGAAGGCACTTAAATTAAGTGCCGGGGGAGCTGCAGGGCCTCTGTAAACCTAACTTACCGTGGCTCCGGCGGATTCCTCCCTGCGGTGCCATGGCAACGCGGCGTCAAAATGACGCTGCGAGGTCATGTGACGTCACGTTGCTATGGCAACGTGACGTCATTACGCCGGAGCGCGGGTAAGTTGGGGTTGGGGGGGGGCGCGGGAGTGAGGGGACAGGCGTCAGGGGGGCGCAGGGAAAAAAGTTTGCGCCCCCCTGCTCTAGAAGATCACATTTATTTAATGAGAAGTAGAGGCGATGTTTTGTGACCCATAGTAATTTTATACACTAAACTGAATGAAAGATAGTGTATAGAATGATATATTTCTCATAATGCATTTTCACTCTAAGCAGATTACATCTGATAAAGTATTGTTCACGGTTTGACTTATAAATAAATACACATAAATATAAATTTTGTATGAGCAGTTTTATTACATATATTTCTTCAGATTCCGGTGGGTAACACGACTATAGAGTATGATGAGCTGTTTACAAGAAGAACTGCAGTGGACAAAAGATATATTAGTTTCAGAAATGTGATCTAGGTGTTATGATTTCCTCCAAATTTAGACCAGATTGAGTTGTTTCAATTCTGCTTTCTATTTGATCAAATTGTTATCTATATATCAAAAAACCAGTAGCCGCCCGTACATGATTCACGGCCGGAGGTGCGTATTATACAGGTGACGCATCAACTCCTTCAGGAATGGAAATGGTACTGCAGTGTTCTAAGTGAATCGTGCGCATGTGTTTTGTTGCCATTCATAACCTGATGCTTCCTCCAATCATATGCTTGGTTGGCCTATTAATATGGTAAACAGAACCACAGAATGGGAGCGGTGCTATCTCTGCTGCTGATATCACATGGGGGAGAATTAGTGAGAATAATATATCTGTCCTTCAATGTAACTTTCAAGAAGCAACGGGCTTATACAGGCAGACCCCCCAAGGATTGCAGGAGGATAGCGATATGTATAATAGGTAAAGCAGGTGAGCGGTGCATTTAAAAAAACTTTAAAAAATTTTTTTTTTTAAAAACTAGCGGGAGATCTTTAAAACAGTTTTTAAACGTTGCATGTGTTCATGCGAACCAAATGCTTGAAAGGATTTCTGCAAACTTTGCCTAATCATTTTTATAATAACTCTTGTCTTTAATATATGGTAGCTGAAGATAAATGTAAAAAAAAATTGTAGTAAGTAATTATGATGCTATCAATAGCCACGTGTGTCTACATAAACCCTGATTGTCATAACGCTTTGAGGTTTGTGTTTTAAACTCCCTCTACCTAAGATGCATCTCGAAAAGAACATCTAAATACAGCTGTAGGGTTAGAGGATGTTGACCAAATGTCTTGCATGTGACACAGATGGGGAGCCAGAGACGCTTACGTCATCATATTTGGAAAAAAGATTTTGATGGACCCAGATTTTGTTACATTCAGTTACAATGTGTGTCAGATAATTCATCGCTAACTCCTCCTCTGAGAAGTCCCCAAACTGCAATCAAATGCATACAGGGCACAAAAGGTGAAAATACCTTGATACTCAAATGGCATGTGGGGAAAGCAGTTATCTAAACCAGCACTAGCATCCTTTGATACGTAGCTCCCATACCGATCCTTTATGCCTCCTCCACGCACAATCTAGGTAGCACAGCTGACAAATGGGGCAGGTTGAGTAAGAAGTGGTCCAGATTATATGATGTGTTATGGTTTGGCAGAAGACTGCATTAACTTTTATTTCACAAAAACTGTACCGTACAATGCACGGTAAGCAGCATTGCCATAGGATTTTTTTTACAGACACAATTCCTGCCCAGATGAGCTTACACTCTATGTTTTTGGTGCTTGGGGCACAGGGAGATAAAGTGACTTGCCCATAGGAGCTGACACCAAGATTTTAACCAGACTCTGCTTCAAACTCGTTGTGTGGTTGTTATCAGAGTCAGTGCCTTTACTCACTGCCTTTAACCTAATGAGGTTTCTTAGCGCAACAAAACTGTGTCATGAAAATTCATGCAAACTAACATAACATGTGCTATGGCCACACCACGTCCATAGCAAGTCTTGTGGAGATCTACCACACACAACTTTAGAAACAAAGCAGTAGCCTTTTAAATGAGCAATCCAAATGGACTTATTCTTTATTTTATTAACATTATTTTTAACATACTGTAGGATTGAAGCATGGGTAGGGTGACCAGATTTTTAAAATGAAAAACCGGGACACTTAAAAAAATTATTAATAAAACAATGAACGTCACGCCCCCCGTTGCCATGACAACGAGACACCAACGTCAGGCGGTGACATGTTGCCATGACAATGTGGCATCAAGTGATGCCTTGTCACCATAATGCATCCCGTTGTCATGTCAACTTGGAAATCGCTGGAAGTCACTTCAGTTTGATTTTTCCAGTGACCACAGCATGACGTCAGCACTATAAGCGCGGCCTTAGGCTGCGCTTATAGTGCCGGCGACGCGACGTCGCAGCAAAACAAATGTATTACCGCCATCACGTGCGCTTATAGTAAGCGCGACGCGACGCTGGCGGCACAAATTTCTGAAGCCAGCCAAATTTGATTTTTCAGAGGCTGTCGCCACATGTAACAGCCTCTAAACCAATCAAAGACCTGGTCGCCCGCGACGTCGCCGGAAAGCGAATTACAACTTTCGCTGGCGGTGACGGGTGACATCATCTGTCGCGCGCACTATAAGCGTGGCCATAGGTTAATTTCACACCTCATGTGCCACCTCCATTTCTCACTCACTCTCCCCCCCCTCCCGCCTCGCATGTATTTATCTCCCCTCCGTCTCACTCACTCTCCCCCCCTCCCGCCTCGCATGTATTTATCTCCCCTCCGTCTCACTCACTCTCCCCCCCTCCCGCCTCGCATGTATTTATCTCGCCTGTGTCTTACTCCCCCTCTCACTTGCCCCTACCTTACATCAATTACCACACTCTGCTCACACAATCCCCCCACAAAATACATACCAAAAACCCTGCAATACATAATAAAAATACCTGCCCCGCCAATACATATTAAAAAGACCCTCGCCGCCCCAATACATTTTTAAAGACCCCCACCCCCCATACATATTTAAAACAAATTGGGCCGCACAGGTAAAATCATCATCATCCCCATATACCCATCCCCGCATCTACCATCTCTCTCTCCCCTCCACTGCATCTCCCATGTGTCCCCCTCCCTGCATCTCCAATGTGTCCCCCTCCCCTGCATCTCCCATGTGCCCCCCCCTGCATCTCCCATGTGCGTCCCCCCCTGCATCTCCCCTGCATCTCCCATGTGTGTCACCCTGCATCTCCCATGTGTATCTCCCCCCACCTATCTCCCATGTGTCTTCCCCCCCCATCTCCCATGTGTCTTCCCCCCCCCATCTCCCATGTGTCTCCCCCCCCATCTCCCATGTGTCTCTCCCCCCCCCTATCTCCCATGTGTCTTTCCCCCCCATGTGTCTCTCCCCCCCCTATCTCCCATGTGTCTTCCCCCCCCCCATCTCCCATGTGTCTCCCCCCCTGCATCTCCCGTGTGTCTCCCATGTCTCTCCTACCCCTGCATCTCCCCCATATGCCTACCTCAGGCGGCTGGGGTTCGGCAGAGGTGGCTGCGGAGGCGGGTTCAGGTAGGAGGCGGCAAGCTCTGGCACGCGCTCACTAACAGTAGGCACCGGAGGTGCCGCACTGCTAGCGAGCGGCTGGGGTGCCGGTCCGGAGGGAGGGACAGCCAGGGACCGGGGGGAGTGCCGGGACCAGAGGGAGAGCCGGGGACCGGGGGGGGGGGAGGGGGGAGAGCCGGGGACCGGGGGGGGAGAGCCGGGGACCGGGGGGGGAGGGCCGGAGAGCCGGGGACCGGGGGGGGAGTGCCGGGACCGGAAGGAGGACCGAGGGGGAGGGCCGGAGTGCCGGGGACCGGGGGGGGGAGGGGGAGGGCCGGAATGCCGGGACCGGAAGGAGGACCGAGGGGGAGGGCCGGAGTGCCGGGGACCAGGGGGAGTGCCGGGACCGAAGGGAGAACCGGTGACCGAGGGCCGGAGTGCTGGGGGGAGGGCTGGAGTTTTGGGGGAGGGAGAGCCGGGGAAGGGCCGAAGGGGCTGGAGTGCCGGGGGGGGGGGGGGAGAGGGAGAGCCGGGGAGAGCGGGCAGACAGACGGTCGCCCCTGCGACTGCTTTTTTTTGGCAAAGTCCTGCCCCCGCATCCTCTTACCTTAAGTCAATCCCCTGCGGTCCGGTATTCAAAGCCCCGCCCCCGCATCCTCCAGCCAATCCCCTGCTGCCCGGCGGCATTCTAAGTCCCGCCCCCAGCATTCTCCTTCATTCAGTCCCCCCGGCAGCATAAAATACTTACCGCGCCGCATTCTCCTCACCGCCGCTGCCCCGCAATACCGGGACCAGGGACAAAAACCGGGACGACTTAAAACCGGGACAGGACACAAAAAAACGGGACTGTTCCGGTAAAACTGGTACGAATGGTCACCCTAAGCATGGGGTCTCTGGAGCTGACCATTAATTTCAGTTCTAGGGACCCCCTGCTTCCCGGGGGATACAGACCTCCAAATGGGGTGCCGGTATCTCGTTTAAAGCTTTTAAAGTTTAAAGCTCCCGCACCACCAGGGCCAATAGGAAGCCGCACTGGATGATGTCACAGCTTCCTATTGGCCCACAGGACATGGGAGCATTGAAAATCCGTCATTACATGAACCCAGCTAGCAAGCCGGGGCGGCTACCTGCACCCTGTATAGAGGTAAGTATCTAATGAAGCAGGGGTCTCCGGAGCTGAAATGAATGGGGTTCAGCTCTGCAGACCCCCTGCTTCAATCCTCTGTTAAAAAATAAACAAAGATGGGGAAAAAACAGCCGCTTGGATTGCCGCTTTGTCATGTTATAGAGCCATAAGGCTCCACCCAGTTTAGTAAATATTCCCCAGTGAACCTAAAATATTTTATGAGACTGAGCTGAAAGAGCTTCCAGCATTTCAGGAGTTAACAAGCATACAGTATGTTTTTTTAATTATCTTACAATCTGTTTAAAGCTAGACAATCTTGTTATTGTGTGGCAATTAATAATCATCGTTCCTATAAATGCTTCTTCTTGGTCATGGCTTCTTGATTAGCAAAGTACGCCCCTTATTGCGGCTTGTGTAATCATAATAAATATAAAAAATAATAAATAAATATATATATACACACACATATATATATATATATATATATATATATATATATATATATATATATATATATATATATATATAATATAAATTATATATATATATATATCCTTAAAGTGATATAAAAATGCATGAAATCTGATATAAAAAATGATGACTTCAACTGATGAAAATGGTGGTATTAATATTTAATTAATCCCTAGACATTGTTATTCACCAAGCAAGTCTGGCTTTGAATACATGCATAAGCAAAACATTAATTGCCCTGGCTCACCTTTGCTTTAAAGTAATTTATAATAAACGTCCAAACAGAGACACTATAGTTGAAAATATAACCACATCACCACTTTTAGGATATCATCCATCACATGAGACTTTGTGTTGCAGACTGCGTCACAGGAATGTGCTTATATTTTCCCTACAGAAGGTAGAACAGTTGAGACTCAATAAATTGCTGTCGTTATGGTTAAAGTGATGAAGACAACTAGAAGCTTTGTAGCATATTTAAATCTCGCGTGCATTTTTTAGGGTTTTCCTGGCAAAATAAAAACAGAGAAGCGTCCTGCTATAATGTAAAAACGCTATTCTATTATTTGATAATAAATACACATTGCTATATTCAAAGTCACAGGTGGTAGTGTGTGTATACTGTATGTCTTCTACATGTCATCAACTGCCAATAACAGTACAAATCAATAAGTCAGGCGGTCAGACCAATAATTAGTGACTACAATAGTATACAAAAAAATTCCATTGGGAATTCAATATTTTGGTCCAATTCAAGGGACTCCAATGAGCTATGAGCAGCCTAATATGCTCCAATATTAGTCTTGGCAAACCATCAATGCAGTGACTCTGGCTCCAGTCTGTAGTATTACTTTAAGTGCTAATGGGAAAAACAGCACTTTATGAAATGAACACGAGTAGCAGAAAGCCTTCAATATTTAATAAGAAATATATCAAAATAAGATTCTTTGACATGGAAAAATGATGGAAAATAGATCTCAATCTCTTTCTTCCTTTTATTAACGTATTACAATATTCCTACTGCGAGTCACAGCAGAAGGGATATGGAATTATTACAATCATTTCGTAGTACAGTAAGTACAAAACAGTAATTGTTTTCATGTACTATAAAATGAGAACAATAAATCAGAGGAAGAGATGAGGAAACAATCCTCAACATCATAATGATATGTCCATTTAATTCAGAACAAATAATGTATTATTAAGTATCTAGTTTATTTTCTGGTTATGATGTAGCAATGAATAGCAATGTTGCCTTCTTGATCCCCTTGTACATGATTTAAAACAGCAGATTACAGCTGATGCTAGACACCCTTCTCCTAATCAGGGTCCTGATGCAGCATTCCTGCAGTGAGAAGTTTCCAAAATGCCCTGTAAATGATGTACAAACAGACATTATCTTAGCTACATCCTTTGTTTTGAGGATATATTACTTCAGTGTATTTGTTTGTGTGAATTTACATTGTATTTCACACTCTTGTGACGAGTCCACAGACCAGCGCTCCTTTAGGTTTTAAATTCGTCTTTCTGTAGTTTAGGTTTTCTAATAAAATGTATTTATTTTGCTATTATTAATAGTGTGCTATTTCCTCTCCCAGAATGCCTTGTGGGTCTCACCCTCACTGTTATTGGCTCTCCCTCCCAAGGGCAGTGACATCATTACACTGGAATTAAAGCTTCAACTTTTTTTCTGCCAGATTCTATCCACGGAATAGGGATTTGACATTTCTCTTATTTAGAATGGCCCGAGGACATTTATGAGGGGCCTGTAGGAATGTGGAGTGATGTCTTTTCAAAAGAGAAGAAAACATTTTTTTTAGACTAAAGGAGGCGATTGCACCTTTAATGCATTTTTTTTCTCGTTTTTTTACTGTTATTTAAACTACGCATTTTGTTATTATAAGACATGTCATGTATTACATGATTAAATCAGTATTCTGCTTATGCATTAATTCCGTCCCAATAGGTCTTTGTATCGACGTATAGAAAGATATGCTTGGCACTCCTTAATTTCCAGATTGGGGCTGCATTAAACTCAAGAAACCGGTTGCTAAATATGCAAATGAGTTTTGCCACATATTCAGAATATATACACATAAAAAATATACATCGGGAGATATCAGAAAAAACGGAAATATCAGAACTAAAGGTACTTGTACTATCACAATCTTAAACAAAGCTCTTAGAGAAGATACAGGCATATATTGCTTCCCTGTTCTTATCTGAAGTGCGTCATGTATTGACTGCAGAGTGATGTAAATATTATTTCAAGAGACCAGATAAAAGTCATGTCAACATGTTCGTTTCAGCAGCAGAAACACTGTATTTACAGTGCAGGAAGATGCTAAAACACTGTTGTGAGTTTTACACAAATCTTTCAGGGAGACAAGTTGTGCGTTTCGAATATCTTCAAATCTTTAGTTCTACAAATTATTTAGTATCATTTGCTGTTACTTTATTTATTTTATCCAGGTGCCAAAATTTATTTGGAGAATGTTCTATAGTTTTGCATCGTCAACAAAAATATTGATGTAAAATGGCTGCCAAGGTGGGTTCCAAACACAAATGAAAAAAGACAGTAATCCCCCCCCAAAATGAAGATTGTTATATGTTATCTGAACCAGGGGGTAGCCCGAATTCCAGGTGCTCGCTCCTCCCTCAACAAGAGTTTTCATTTTTTTTTATTTTTTCTGAGAAAACTATTTAAAAAAAACTACAAACATGGCTGCCAGGGACACCAATAGATTGCTGATCATGCGTTGCGGATCAGGATCATCTCCCGGAAACGCCCTGGTTCCAATTGGTAATTTAAAAAAAAACATTAAAAAATTGCATGCAGTGGAATTGCTAAATAAACCCTGATCAACGAGTCAGATTTATTTGCTGCAGAAATGTATTTGTTACTTAACTCGTGTGTGCATAGCTATATTTCTCATAGACATTTTATTAGCACAGTCTGATGTATCTTATATCTTGAACATTTTGATGCACCCTTTATTTAAATGTATTGAACAGCTTCCTTCGTATTTTCATAACATCTGAACCAGAGATCCTTTCTTGTCTCTTTGTATATTGAAGAAATGTCATTGGCCCATATTTATTCCATAAAACACATTATGGCCGATGAAGTGAATGAACTGTAAGGCCGCGCGTATAGTGCTCGCGACCGGCGACGGGATGGGTGACATCACCTGTCGCCGTCGCCGCTAGGGAAAGTTATATTTTGCTTTGCGATGGTGTCGCGGGCTTCCGGGCATTTGATTTGTTCAGGGGCTGTCACATGAGGCGACAGCCCTTGAAAAATCAAATATTCCCGGCTTCCAAAGTCCGGACGCTCCGTCGCTCCGTCGCTCCGTCGCATTGCTGCCGTCACGCTTACTATAAGCGCACGCGGTGGCAGCAATGTATTTGTTTTTGGCCGGCGTCACCATCGCGGGCACTATACGCACAGCCTAAGGTGTCTTTGGGGGCTGGATCTATCTTATTGGCAGAGCGTTGCTTAGTAAACATGCACCTATGTGCATTCTTCTTTTGTATTTTTTCTTTGCTTTAATTAGTATCAGCATCATACAAACAATATATATTTTTCTTCACTATTTTGCACTTTGCCGTGCTTGCCAAATAAACCGCAGTATCTGTGACATGTTACTAAAAGCAGAAATGCTCAGGTGCAACATAGCATTTATTCAATCTGCAAACACATTTTCCACATGCAAAGCAATGTTCTGATTCTGACATCTACATGTGTACTTCAATCATTAGGTGATACCTTTTTTGGGGGGGCTAACAATTTATATAATAAGACAAGCTTTCAATAGTTCTCCTCTCTTCTTATAATATCAATTGTTAGTCCAAATAAAAAAGCTATCACTTAATACTGAAGTACTCAATTATTCTGCACTATCGCAACTGGACTAACACGGCTATTTATACTTAATTCGGGACACCTAGAAACATACTTAAATGTATTGATCGGTTTAGTCATTTCCCTGCTTCAATGTTTTGTAATGCCCACCTGCATTTTAAGGTCTCTTATTTCCTCAAAATATTGAAGTGTTAATTAACGTTGAGATTACAATTTGTGTGTTGAAAAACATTCCATGCAATGAAAGATTTTCCCAAGGGACAAAAGTTCTGCATACTGTCCGAGTTCTGCCCTCTGTTCTCAGGAAGACATAAGATAAGATATGGAGCCGTCTTCCATTCTTCCATCCAAGACATTACTCGGAGATGGTAAAAGCTGTCAGCTGGTTTTTTGAGTGGCAATCTTATGAGTTGGCCTAGTTTTCAGAGTCCATATAAATGTCCATTCCACACACCATCCTTCAGACTGCAGCACTGCTGGCTTCAATCATTTTGACACCTACCTTTTGTTATCTCATTGAGTTATGTGGCTGTCCGCAGTAATGTGTTATCAAAAGCTTCTCTAAGTACATGTAAGGCTTTGACCTGTTTTCCTTTGCTACTGCTTTGAGCAAGCTTAAAAAAATAAAGCAAATAAAAATATCACTTGTGAGCACATTCACAAGTCTCAGACAGGTCTGCAACCCGGCTTTTCCCCATTATCTCCTAGCATTCAGTGCTTCCAATGCAGCCAGGGATTCTGGGAAATGACATGCAAATGAGCACACCGTGTGTCACCTGAAAACATAAACAAACTTTATAACTGCCAAAATTGGTTGAAAAAGGCTTTCTTTCATATACTTCTACAATAACTAGAACATATTTTGAAAAGACGTAACAGAAAGCAAAAGTGCATATCCTTTATTTTAATAAAACACTAACATAAAGGACTATATGTAAGACAAAAGTAACATCTTACAATTGTATTTTGGCATCAGGCTAGATATAGAATAATTTGCCCAAAAGCCAGGCAAAATATATTTATTTAGACATACCAGGCAGTGCGGAAAGCTTCTTGTATAAAATATAAATCATCTACAGCCAAAGTATCATTATCTTAAACTCCACCAAAGTATCATTATCTTCTAGAATTGAGTCTTGAAAAACACACAAATACCCAACAAGCTCTGAGAAACCCCAACCATTACCAAATAATATATATATATGTATATAAGTGTAAAAAGGAGTGCTAAATGTATACAACAAAAACAGACAAAGATGCCCAAAGCTACTTCCAATGTCACAAAAATACACAGTGCAATAGCTATATATCTCTTGAAAAAGGGTCATTTAGTTTAACCCTTTGGCCAAAGCATTGTAAGCCTGAGAGCCACATCAAGGCAGACCCTGTTTGCAGGTCCTAATACTCCCTGGTTGTGGCCTTGAAAGTGGCAGCAGGCTTAAGACGCTTTGGCCAAAGGGTTAAACTAAATGACCCTTTTTTCAAGAGAATATATAGGTATTGCACTGTTTATTTTTGTCATATGGGAAGTAGCTTTGGGCATCTTTGTCTGTTTTTTGTCATCTACAGTACAGTAAACTCCACCAAAGTATCATTATCTTCTAGAATTGAGTCTTGCTGAGAGAAGCTTGTCTTCCTTTTGTGAGTGTTGTCTTTAAAAAGGCTAGGCCTTGTACACAGCGGCATGGTTATTGGTTAACTGTAAAAGTCAAATTTTCTCTCCTTATTTTTGACATCTTAGCTACATTCATGAAGCCATATTAAACAACACTTCTACAGTGTGTACTTTTGAAGTTCTGGCACCTATGGAATTTTGATAGGAAAAATCACTTGTGTTGTAACGAAAATCTGTGACGGAAGTGATGTCACGATACAAATGGGCGCCCGCCCATGCCCGCGCATCAACGTGCATACAGATGCAGCGGCCATTATTCGAACACGTCACACGTTGTATACCTCGGAATACCCATGTCATGGCGCATGATTTCTTCCAGCCATACCGCCTTAAGACGCGTGTTGACTCGTGTGTTTATTGAGTGCAGAAAATGGCATTTTAGCGTTGTCTGCAATACTGTCGAAAAACTCAAGTGGGCAATCGCGAGTTGTTGTATTCAAAATCTAAACGCAATTCAACCTGTCTTTTATTGCCGTACAGTACAGTTAATTGCAGAACATATTAAAAATGCATAACTACAGTCAGGTTTTTTTATATGTGTACGGTGTATACATGGTGTCCAGTCCAGTCAGCAATTGTGCAAGGATACTGTAGGAATGTAGAAAAAAAGCACAGAACATTGAGTTTTTTTTCATGAGTTTTTATTATGAAACGCCTAAATTTGATAACGTCTTCAAGGACCAAGGTCGATTCACAATGGACCACTTTGATAGACTTGGTTTTTAAACACCTGCAAATTGACACAGTAGCACAGTAAGTACAATTCATTAATTTCTGCCACCTGGCGGATACGCGAAGAATTGCACCCAAAGAAATCCGGAACCATTAAATTAAAACAGAACAACCGCGGTAAACACAGGGGTGCCTGGCGGCATGAATGCGAGGTGAATACTGTGTGAAATACAGCAGAGCACACAAAAACAGCTCCGTGATATGTTCGAATAACGGCCACTGCATCTGTACCTCACACTTCCTGGCCGCGCGGAGGTTGTAGCCAGCACATGCGCAGAAGAGGAGCTTGCAGGCCCCACCACGCATGCGTGGTACCACCCTTGTCCACCTCCACATGCGCAGTAAAGCGCATAGGCTTCCAGCAACAACATTTGGGGACTGGGAGACGAAGACAACACACAGACACACACACACACAGAGACACACACACACACACACACACACACACACACACACACACACACACACACACACACACACACACACACACACACACACACACACACACACACACAGAGACACACAGAGACACAAACAGTCACACGAGGAATTCACAGTTAGTATTAATATAAAAGTGCAAATAGCTAAGACAGGGGCTGTGTGCCGAGCACGTGCATTATATGTCAAACTTCTTTGCGTGTTGTCCCTGCAATTCTGTTTTTATTATTTTTTTTTTTTTATATCTTTATTTGTAATTTCATATGGTTTTCCATTTTAACAGAATACATTTTGCTCTTTGAATATCTTTTAACACAGACCAATAAAATTGAGAATCCATATTACGATAGTTGGAAACACCATGAAAACAGAAAATGAAGAAAGAGGTGGGGAGAGAGAGGAGAGGGAAGGGGGAGGGAAGGGGGATGTCACCACATTTGCACAAACAACACATTCAATATAACACTTCAGTGTACAGTCTTCCACCTTCTCACTTATTCGTACCACCTCTAACAATCCATAAAAATATTAAACCATATATAGCGACCATATTTCACGGTTCTTATCTTTATTTATTGAAATAAATATGTAACTTTATGATAGAAGGGGGTTCCAGACTTTCCGGAATCCAGTCATAGTGTCTCCTAGATAACTCGTCAAATTCTCCATGAGCATGACATGGGATATTTGTTCCCTGTCCTTTCTGTATGTAGGGGCATTGGTCTGCCTCCAGCATCTAGCGACAAGACATCTGGTAGCATTGAGTATGTGTACTATTTGTTTTAAATCAGTTTTCTTCACATCTTCTAGTGGTTTGTTTAGGAGTAGAAACCATGGATCGTTTGGTACTTTGACCCCAGTAGTATCCAGATTAAATTTAAATATATTCTCCCATAGTGGCTGCAATTTAGGGCAATCCAGCCAGATGTGAGACAGAGATCCTCTCTTACTGTAACCTCTCCAACCTAGTGGAGAGATAGGTGAAATAATAGGTGTATGATCAGCGCTTATGTAAACAACAATTATATATAATGATAAACCTTAGATACAGAGTCCCAATGGTAGTCCTGGAGCTGCCTTGAAAAGAATGATCTGGTATCTTCCACCCAGAGTTGGATTAAGAGCTGGAAATGATCTTTTCTGGCGCTGAGGTGAGGTGTTTGAAGAATATACTTGCAATCTCTTCTGTGAACAGTGACCTCAGGAAAAGGAAAGAAAAAAGACAAAACATGCAGGGAACCTGCAATGGTGTATTACCCAAGGGATGACAGGGTTATGCAATGAAGGAGCAATTTATTAAATTAAAATAGCAAGGTTAAAATAGCCATGGATGGCATTGTTATACACACATAGATAAAAAACATATAAAATACAGATTAAACTATTAGAATGATGGACTCGTGCCTCAGCACTCTCTTGCACTGCGGTGCTTAGTCCAGCAATTCTTATTCTTTGCTCCGTCTGATATAAAATTGGAATCCTACTCACCAGAAGTGAATAGGAAATAAGCACTTGGTTTATGGTCTTTGCCGTTGGTATCGCCGTTCGCCTGGTGCTGTGTTTGCCTCTGATGCCGGGGATCCGATTCAGTGCTTCCACAAGCCTTGCTTCCTGGATTGCACACGATCTGCACGGCTCGATGACGTCACCAGTGTTGAATTTCAGCTACGGTGGCTCAACGGTGCCAAAAAACCTTCCAACGCGTTTCGAAAGTACAAATGGTGTCTCTCTTCGTCAGGGATCATGCCCGGCATCAGAGGCAAACACAGCACCAGGCGAACGGCGATACCAACGGCAAAGACCATAAACCAAGTGCTTATTTCCTATTCACTTCTGGTGAGTAGGATTCCAATTTTATATCAGACAGAGCAAAGAATAAGAATTGCTGGACTAAGCACCGCAGTGCAAGAGAGTGCTGAGGCACGAGTCCATCATTCTAATAGTTTAATCTGTATTTTATATGTTTTTTATCTATGTGTGTATAACAATGCCATCCATGGCTATTTTAACCTTGCTATTTTAATTTAATAAATTGCTCCTTCATTGCATAACCCTGTCATCCCTTGGGTAATACACCATTGCAGGTTCCCTGCATGTTTTGTCTTTTTTCTTTCCTTTTCCTGAGGTCACTGTTCACAGAAGAGATTGCAAGTATATTCTTCAAACACCTCACCTCAGCGCTAGTGGAGAGATAGTTGGGTCTATTAGATTTAGAATAGTCAGGGTTTTGTACCATCTATAAAGTAATTTATACGAATTTGCATTTATTTAAGTACAGGTGGAACCTTTGGCCACTGCTTCCCAGATGTCTTGCAAGGCCTCCCTATCGAGTTCTTCGCCTAATTCCTTCTCCCAGGCCAGCATATATCTATTCTTTTCTTGGGAGCCCACACTAGCGATGTAATAATATAAATACGATGTTATATTAGTATTTTCAGAGGCTTGTCTACACATCCTCTCAAAATATGTGAGATCGGGAATGTTATCTTGGTCAAACTTTTCCTCAACAAAATGCCTAAGTTGTATATAGTGGTAAAAAATCTTTGTTTAGTAGATCAAATTGTCCTTGTAAAATTTGGAACGATTGTAATTTGGACTGTGTAAATAAATCTACAACCTTTAAGATACCTCTACCTGTCCAAGAGTCAAGATAGGGTTCATGACATCCCGGGGGAACATAATGATTGTTTACTAATTGGGTCATCAGAGAACCTTTTGTGTAAGTTTCGATTTTGTCTTAGATGTGTCCCATATATCACAAGAATGTCTTAGAATCGGATTGCCTGAAGCTATCTATGGTCTGTCTTTGTTGTCTAGCCAGATTATATCTGCCAACGGCACCGGTGAGGTCAGACTGGCCTCTAGCTCCACCCATCTTTTTGATGCCAGAGGGATATGCCACTGCATCACCTGTCCCAATTGGGCTGCCTTATAATAGATAAGAATATTCAGAATAGCTAAGCCTCATAGTTCTTTTGGACGGTATAATATATCTTTTTTAATTCCAGGGGTTTTTGTTGTTCCATTCGAACTTAGTAAGCACTTATTGGAAAATAGGTCTTGAGGTGGGACACAAATCAGCAGAGTATGAAAGAGGTATAGAAGACGTGGCAGAACATTCATTTTAATTGCCCATATACGTCCCAGCCACGAGATCGATATGTCGACCATTGTGCAACCTCTCTCTCCAGTTTTTGTGTGGGGGGGGGGGGGTGTATAATTGGCTTTATGTAATGAGTTTATATCCTTTGGGAATTGAATACCTTAATATTTGAATGATTTTGGGTCCCATTTAAAATCAAAATTAATCTGCATTAATTTTACTAAGTGTTCGGGAAGATTGATACCATGTGCCTCTGATTTTGAATTATTAATTTTAAATCCCGAATAGATGCCAATTTCAGATAAAATTCTAAAAAGAATGGGGAGGGACGTCAAAGGCTCAGAGATTGTTAAATTAATGTCATCAGCAAATAGAGCTATTTTAAATTCCTCTTTCTCTAGCTGGAACCCAGATATATCCTTAGAATCTCTTATAAAACAACTAAGTGGTTCTATAGACAGAGCAAATAGTAGGGGTGAGAGAGGACAACCCTGTCTGGTCCCATTTGTTATTGGGAATCAACAGCCCATTAATTGCTATAGCTGCTGTAGGAAATTCATAGAGGGCCTTCACCCCATTCACAAAGACTGAGCCAAACCCAAACGCCTCAAGTGTTTTAAACATGAAATCCCAATTCAGCCTTTTAAAGGCCTTTTCCACATCTAAACTTAAGACCACCAATTGTGATTTAGTTGATTGAGCTATGTGCATAATATTAGCTTGCCTCCTGGTATTATCAGAGGCTTATCTACCAGTTATAAAACCCACTTGGTCAGGAAGGATTATTGTAGGCATGATTGACTTTAACCTGTTAGCAAAGACCTTGGCATATATTTTTATGTCTGAGTTGAGCAGAGAGATGGTCCGGTAACTGTCGCAATTTAAAGGGTCTCTTCCTTCTTTATGTATTAATACTATAATAGCTTGGGACATCTCCTTTTAGAAATGTATTAAATAATTTTGTTAGATGGGGGACCAGTGTTGCGCAGAACTTTTTATAATATTTGCTTGAAAAACCATTTGGTCCATGGGTTTTCCCGTTCTTCGGTGTTTTGATAACTTTTACTATCTATAGGCCTGTAATTGGGCTTTGATTTTGTCTCGATCTATGGTGGCTATCTTTGGTAAAGAACATCTATGTAGAAAAGAGGAGGGCAGGTCCAAGTTTTTGTGTACTTTTTTGTTACCTTTGGACAGATTATATAACTTTTCATAGTACTGTTTAAACTCAGTTCCTATCTGGTTTGGGTCATATATTTCTTGCCCAAGTTTATTTCGAATTGCGAATATTTGAAATTTCTTCCTTTTCTGACTTTACTTATTTGCTAATAGGCGATCCGCTTTGTTTCCTTTTTGATAGTATTTTTGTTGCCTCCAGCGCATAGCTTTCTCTATCTTGTTTAACGGGTGCTCGCCGCAGACTGGACTGAACCGCGTGGCCGAGTTGGGGATACAGATACACCGACCTGGGGCCACGAAGTAGAGTCCGGAATGCAGATGCGTAGTCGTGGTTAGCCGGGTCGGGGTTGGAGAGGTGAGAGTAGTAGGGGTCACATAGCCGTGTCAAGGGTAGGAGAAGGCAGTGTAGTAGTATCCGTTGCAGAGTTGGAGGGCAGGAGACAGGCGGTTAGTCGGTATCCGTAGCAAGGGTCTTGGTGTAACTGCAAGGAAACAAGATGACAAGACAAGGAAATAACAGCGTGCTTGCAACCAGCACACGTCACACACAAAACAACTGTTATGCTCAGCCAAATTGCAGGTGCAAAGGCTGAGCATATAAAGGGTGATTCAGCCAATCCGAGAACTGCTGGTCAGCAGAAGCTGATAGTGAAACCAGAGTGCTGATTCGTTGCTGTGCAGAGTGCACACAGCAGGAGCTGATGAGGAAGCCTGCAGCCAGTCAGAATTAAACTCTGGTGCGGAGCTTGCGCCCGATCCTCACACGCGTCTAATAACAGCGAATTAAGTTGTTCCTTAATTTGGGCCATATGTTTAAAGTGTGTGTCTGAGGGGTTTGTTTTGTGTAGTCTCTCAGTCTTTTCTAATTCTTTAGTTAGTCTATTTATATCCCATATCTTTTACTTCTTTTTCCAGGCCCCAATCGCTATAAACTTACCACTAATAACAGCTTTATGGGCATCCCATACAGTCATCTGTGTCAGTATCATTAATTTCAAAAAAGCTCTTTAGTGTTTCCCTAAATTCTTCTATAACCTCTGGACTGCATAGTAGGGATTTGTTGAGGCTCCAAGTCATGGATTTGAGTGTTGGGACGAATTTTAATAGTTTACTACAACTGAACTGTGATCGGACCAGGCAGAGGGGCATATCCTTGCTGTAGCAAGACAGCTACAAAGTGAGTATTCCACCATTACATAGTCTATTCTGGAGAATGTCCCATGGACTTTAGAAAAGAAAGAGTAATCCTTTACCTCAGGGTTGAGGATTCTCCAGTAGCCTAGGAGAGAAAAATCTTTAAATAGCTTTCTAAGATTCTTGTTTGTTGAAGAGTGAATTACTGGTCCTGTTTTGCCTATTTTGGGGTTAAGAGGCAAATTGAAGTCTCCTCCCATTACTAATTTTCCGTTTTGGATTTTGTCATTTTTGCCCATTACCTCCGTAAAAAATGTGAGTTGTCAGTATTAGGGACGTAGACATTAACTAGGGTAACCTGTACCATGTTTAGGAGACCTGTAACCATGACAAACCGGCCTTCCCTATCCGCTTCAATCTTATCCGGTTGGAAATTGAGTTTTTTATGTAGTTCTATCGCTATCCCACTATCCCACTCCTTTTTGTTCTGGCTGCAGCCTGGAATATCAAAGGGAAATATTTATTCGTTAATAGTTTTTTGTGTTTAGGTAACAGATGGGTTTCTTGCAGCATGGCAACCCCGCCATCCCATCTAGTCATTTCTGCCATTACCAATCTACGCTTTTGAGAGGTGTTCAAGCCTCTAACATTTGGGATATAATTTTCAGCCCCATTCAACATGGTGGTTCATGAATGTGAAAGTGTTGTTTATGTTTTCGGACCATGAGCAATATTACAGAGGGTGACTAAGGAGTAAGGGGGTGGGGGTGATTCCTAGACTTACTGTTAGGAGAACTGGTCCAGGGTTGCGAGCCTGATAGGGGGAAAGGGAAATTGGGTGTGAGGCTAAGATCGGGGGTATGGGTTCAGCTGCGTCGGACAGGTCAGCCACAACATTCTACTCTCCTCCCTGTGTCTGGATCCTGTGACCTCCACTCGTACCCCGCTCTGTCTCTGGTCGTGGCCTTCTAGACAGATATGTTTGTGTTCTGGATGAACTGATCTTTCACTTTCAGCGCTCTACCTGTTTTTTAGAGCGACCTTGTATACCTCTTTTTGATCCGTCTGGCTATGTTCGGTACTCTGGCTATGTTCGGTGCTCATCCAGCAGCCACAAGGGGGAACATTCAAACATAGAACTGTCATGTTAAGTAACATTGCAAACTTATAAACTATTTAACGTCTTAACATTCAGCATTACCAACATTTTGACCATCTAAGAGTAAAAAAAAACCCTTAAACTAAAAAATAGGGGGAAACTTAATCAGCTGACAGCCTTTAGCATGTGAAAAACAATCCCACACAGTTACAGTAATATGAGACTTTTAAGAATAAACAGATACAGTTTCAAGAAACTTTACTCAGTTCAGGAGGAGTCGATCTTGCTTGGTTGTGCGTTCGCTTGTCTCTGACAACCGTAGACCAGTCTGACGGGGGAGGTCTTCCACGATCCGGGGTTTGTGGTTGGGCGCACTCACTTGGATCCGGGCCTTGCAAGCCAAGATGTTGTAATATAGCTCTGCCCTCATCTCTGGTTGCTGCGGAATTGGTTAGGCCATTTGGCCTATCACCCGGCAGGGGAATCCCCATCTATACCTTATTTGATGTTTTCTCAAAATGGAGTTAATGTTGGCGAGATTCCGTCTTTTCTGGAGAGTAGCTGGTGCCAGTCTCAAAAAAAGATTTGTAGGATGTCTTCTTGCATTCTTACTGGTGAAGCCTCTCTTGCAGCTTCCAAAATGGCTTCTTTGTATTTATAGTAGTGAAGCCTGACCACTACGTCCCTTGGTTTGGAAGGGTCAGCATACCATGACTTTAACGCCCTATTTGCTCTGTCCATAGCCAAATGGTCATCGTCCATTTCTGGCATTTGAAATAGATGGTTAAATATGCCTCCAGTTTAGCTGCGTCTATTTATTCCAGAATATTTTTAACACATAGATTATTACAGCGGGATCTATTTTAGCTATCTTTGACTTTTTCAAGCCGGACATCTACTTGTCTACGTAAATAGAGTATTTCCTGATCGCCCCCCGCTTGGAATTGATGTACTTTAGCTAAATTGCGTTCTTTCCTCCAATGCTGTCAGGTCTGTCTTAAATTTCTCCATAGATCTGTCAAGCTCAGTGTGGAAAGTCCTCTTAATTCTGCTTGAAGGCCCTGCATTAGGCTAAGCATATCTTGCCTTGTCAGAGGTTGTCCCCCCTCTCCATCTGACTCCCGGTCTCGCTTTCCCCATGGGGAGTCGCCATCTTGTCTAACAGCTGCAGCAGCCGGTGTCGGCTTCTGGAAGAACCTGGTGGCTTTGTGTGCCGTCCCGCGTCTTGCTTTCGCCGCCGTTGTTGGAGCAGAGGTTTGGACGGCTGTCAGACATGTTTAATTCAGGGAGTTATTTCTATGTTCTTATGTTCCCAATCTCTGCGTTGCACGGATATCAGTGGAGCTCCACTACATCACGGCTATCTTTAATGCGGTTCTCTTTTATTTTTATAGTTATTTGTCAACCGTGTGTGGGGCCAGCAGTGTGTAAATGAGAAGGCTGCTAGCACTGGGTATTTCCCCTCACAGTCTCTGTGCCTGTTTCACAGCCCTCCTGCAGCACTCACCGGACTGTGATGGTTGCTGTGGGGTCACAGATCCGATGGCTCCACCATCACCCTGCTATCAGAAGCACCCACTGAGAGCGGGGGAGGTCACCTCAGCACTCACTCAGCCCACCGGAGTTTTCAACCGGTAAACCGAGGGGTGGGGAAGAGAAGCAGGCCAATTTGCTCTGATGGCACTGCAGAGGAGTGCCTGATCAAAATGGCCGACCCTCCTCCTCTCACTCGATCCACCCGCTGAACCAACCCTCTCCCCCAAGTGTCTGCTATCAGGTCCTGTTTTCCAGAGGGTTCCCCCAGTCGTACGGCAGCCTTGATCTCCTGCACAAAGGGGGGAGGCAATCCCACTCGCTCTGGCGGCCCTCAGGCGGCTCTCTGGCATACCATCAAATCAAAATGGCTGCCCGCTTCTCCCAGTCCCCTCATTCACCCACGGCAGCTCCGATCAGCAAGGGAGGGGGGGGGCTTCACAAAATCCTCCTCAGCACGGCCAAAAGTGCGAACATCAGCTTCTCCAGGGAGGGATGTTCCCTCACTGTAACAGTGCTCCTTGGGAACAGATCAGGTAAGGCTCGGCACCATCTGTCACTCTGGACGCGTCCCTCAGCGCTTCGTGGGGAGGTTGCAGGGGCGCAGGCAAGATTGTAGACTGAACGGGTAATGGGGGTGGACTGCGAGTGTTAGTGTGCCTTATTATTTTATTTTGGGAATAAAATTGAAAAGGGGTGAATGGCTCAAATAGAGCAATCTGGCCTCGAACTCAGTAGCCATGCGTCCGTTCTGTTCGGCTGCTGGCCACACCCTCATCCTGTTTTGATTTTGAATGAAAAACATCACCATCACAAATACAATTTCTGTGACAAAAGACAATGAAGTTTCACTTAAAATGCACGTGCTCGGCACACCCACCCATTTTTTCATTGAGATAACATTCTCCATATTTTGGAGGAATGTTGAAATCAAATAATATTTTTCTGGATTGGTACCATTGCAAATTCTTTAAAAAATCACTTTTCCTCTTATCCCTGAGTATTTCTTCATTATAATATTTATTTCCTAGCCTGTAGTGTATTATACTTTTTCAGTATATATTATGTACTGGAGAGCACAACCAAAGGGGGACACATTTGAACATGTGTGACCAAAATCCATACAAACCAATGCTACATGTGATGGTATTAAGTGCGGAATGGTTTCTGAAGAATAACATTTGTATAATGTAGACGTTGGTACATTTAAGTACTTGAACGATTATAAACAGATGACATCGCTTGACACTTAAGGCCCAGACCAAACAAAGTTAAAAAACATAAAGAAATGTCTTATCCCGCTGTTATCTGAATGAGGGGAAAAAAAGGCATAGGATCTCTTCTGTTCAGTCCTGATGTGTAGCAGAGCCAACGTAGAGCCGGAAATTGGTCTTGTCCAAGGGCTGTGACGGGGACCAGGCAGGTTAGTGAAGAAAGATAAGGTTTAGAATAATGATTGCATAGAAAACTCCTACTCTGTCTTGAGGGAAAAGTTATTACCACTAAATGCTGCATTTCAGAATAATGACAAAATAAATGGGTATTTTGGAGACAGACAGGAACCTGAAAAAATGTATTTTGGTATTTTTCATTAAAAAAAAATGTCACGTTTTGTTATAATGTTCAAATCAAACAATCCCCTTAAAACCAAAACCATCCTAAGTCAATGGGGAACAAAAGGCCATATTAACGAAGGAGTCTTCTGCCATAAGACACCTTCCAGGCAGCACTAGAAAACATGTTACAGCCTTTTGACCTGAATGGCTTGTAACGTATCTTCCAGCGCGCACGAAGGGGCCTAAGGCCTCGGGCATGGTCAGCGCTTAGGCGCTGACCCGTGCTGAGGCGCGCTGCTGCTCGGCACTGAGCCCCTGCAGCCGCAATGAGAGCGGCTTCAGCAGGGGCTCGCGCACGCTTACGCACGCCTGCGGAAGCGTGTGTCTTAAGAAATCTTTAGTTTCTTCACTTGCCGGAGCGCAGGGCCGGTCACGTGAGCGGTTCGCCCAATGAGGGCGAACCAGCTCCGTGGCGTCACTGGCCCGCCCCCAGACACACCCACGGACGGCACGCGCTCTAAAGCCAGGGAAAGCCTCAGCGCGCCTCCGCACGGCTTCAGTCTCTATGGACCGCAGCCTTATGGTGGAAGGCTGCATAGTAATATGGCCCAATGTATTTTGAGTGAGGTATTTATATTACTGGTTTGGACTCAGGTGAACATCTAGTTTTGGCCACTAGAGGGAGCTCATAAAAATAAAATCAACAACGAAGGCTCTTTCCATGAAATATCGTGTAGGGTAGCAGATTTTCTTTTTCAGGATTTTCTTTAAGTTAAGTCTTTACCCATGAACTGATTTCATAATATGCATTGTAAACAATGATCCTGGAAATCATGTGTTCATGTGGCATATTGTCACAATAATGGGTTTATTTTATAAAAGAGTGGCTCAACAAGTCAGGTTTACTTAGTTAATTAGGCTTCATCCGTCTCAAATTATTTTGCTGTGTTCTGCTAAATTTTTCAGCAGGAAAAAAACAAGAAATTGGCGCAATGAAGGATGTACAAGTAAAATAATTGATATATAATAATAGCAATATATTAAAAACTCACATATAATTTTGCAAATATATGTCAGTTTTTAATATATTGCTATTATATATAAATTAATTTTCCTTATACAATCCCTCATTGCGCTCCATTCTTGTTTTTTTTCTGCTTGATCGCGGTTGGTTGTGGAGCAGCGGGGGGGACGTGCACCATTTTGTCAGGATTTGAGGAATCCCGGATTCAGCGCGTGGGGTTACGTGCCTTCTGCTACATTTGCATCACCAAAATGTAAGGAACACTGATACGTGAAGCAAAATGTGTCCTTTTAATGAAATGCTTTTTTAAATTAACTCAAAGCACTTTATACATTATATGCAGCAAATATTATTGATCCAATTTTCTCTGTTTCAGTTGTATTGCAGAAAGCCTGCACGTTTCTGCCGAGAACTATTTCAATGCAGCGGGTTTTTGTGTTCTGCTCCTGCAGCTAATACTGTACAATCAGGGCCTGGTACCTATGCTTTGTCTCCATCTGTCACCTCTCACTGATAATCTGATGCATTTTACACTGAAAGGGACTTGAAGGAAAAGCAATAATTAACCTCTCTGTTACCTGTTCACAATGTAACCCGCAGTCAGGTCAGAGGAGACAGAGCTGATATTTTTTTATTGCTTCCAAGGCCTTGAGTGTGCAGGAGAATGGACGTAACACTTTAGTCCTCAAGACTCCCTAACAGGTCAGGTTTTCAGGATATCCCTGCTTCAGCACAGGTGGCTCAATCAAAGAGGACCTGTACTGGGACTGATTGAGCCACCTGTGCTGAAGCAGAGATATTCTGAAAAACTGACCTGTTGGGGGATCTTAAGGACTGGAGTCGAGCACCCCTGGTTTAGTCCATCACATATGACTTTTTTTTCTCTCCAAATGATATCTGATATTATTTTTGAAATATTTCAAAGTTCATGTGTGATAGTCATAATATGAAAAATGATTGTAACCTTCGGAGTGCTTTTATGATATATACCAGGTACATCATGCACAAATGATAATTTACTGGTGCAGAAGTCTGAACAATGGAAATAGAAGTAGAACCCCACTGCCCTACTCTTCCATCAGCAAGGGGACGGTGATGTGATCGCTGCTGAAGATACACTTGGCTAAAAGACGTTAATATAAATATAATGCAAATTAACACAAATAAAATAAATGTACAGATACATTTATTTGTTTCATTTGTTTATAAAATGTTTTAACAGGAAAAAATACATTGAGAGTTACCGCTCGTATTCAAGAAAAAGTTGCATGTAGTGCGAAGCGAAAAAAATGCATACAGTATATATATATATATATATATATATATATATATATATATATATATATATATATATATATATATATATATATATATATAGTGTTCGACAAACCTATACATTTGCTCGCCCCGGGCGAGTGGATTTAACCCCCGGGCGAGTAAATATTGGCCCAAACAGCACACGTTTGGTACTAGGTGGCGAGTAGATTTTTTTGTGTGGCGAGTAGATTTTTTGGTGATTTGTCAACCACTGTATATATATATATCAAATAAAAATATCACTTGTGAGCACATTCACAGGTCTTAGGTTGCATACCCGCTAGCGCTGAGCTCGCTGAGCGGGTGGTGCTTGGCAAAGGTGACTTGCATATATATATATATGCAAGTCCCCGCTCACGCGATGCGCGCCCGCATATGCGCGGGCACACACACTCACCGGCGCTCTGCGCTTACATAAACAAATTTTACAGACTTACAAGCGCGCTCAGCTTCCCCTGCATTGTCCCCCCCCCCCCCCCCGTGAGCGCTTGCGAAAATTTAAAGGACACCAGAGCTCATGCTTGGAGAGCTCTCCAACATGAGCAAGCTCAGCACCAGCGGGGACAAAGCTTTAGACAGGTCTGCAACACTGCTTTTCACCATTATCACCTAGCATACACTGCTTCCACTGCAGCAAGGGATTCTGGGACATGCAAATGAGCATACCGTGTCACCGTTTGCCTTAAATCCATTTTTACATGGAACCCATAAGCTAATGCTCGCTGCTATATATAGTTTTATTGTATTATAATCTAATAAAACTAGAACAGTACAAGATAGCAAAAAAGTGCAAAAATAATTGTATATATAATAATTAACTGTATAACACAAACAAATCTTATATACCGTAACACAAAGCTATATATAGCCTTATGTATCATGTCCAAAGTATTTGCTCCATTTACAATCTCTTGAAAATATATAATAAGTTTAATTTGTCTATCTAAACCCCAAAGGAGACTTTGTTTTTAGAACATACATCCAAAATAGCTCTCTCTACAAGTTAAAAGCAAACCTCTATTTCCCAAACTAATATTACTCGCAACATTTTCAATCCCAAGAAATGGAAGATGATGAGAAATGAGATCACTGGGATGCACTGAATACAAACGAAACAATAAATGGCTAAGAGGTGCATTCTAAATTAATATTTAGTTTTTTTTTAAATTCTTGTTAATATGTTTAATATTTCTCACTTTCAGGCATACTAGTATTGCAGAATATTTGGACTACATACAGTGTGCTCCAATCTATTCTATTCAATATCAATTCTATTCATATAATATTCCTTTTAAGTTACCTAAGATTTAAAAGAATAATTTGTACTGCAAAAATGTTTTGCAATGATTACATTTAAAACAACCTCTTAGAACCGACATTGCTGGTTCAATGTTTTGCTATTCAGAAATTCGATCTCAAGGAACTAGGAGATAAAATATTTTTCAATTAAGTGCTTTTCAAAAAGCTATTTTTGTGTTTTCAAGTAAAATTAGTGTTGGGTCCAGTTTGTCTTTTCCCAGAGTTTCCATAAAACAAGGGTAGCCCTGATAGTTTTTTGGGCTATAGGTCTCTCTCCTCATGGCAGTAAATCCTAGTAAGGGTAGGTTTGCCAGGAGTAATCATGGGTTTTCCCCACTCATAGCAGTGCATTGAGTCAGGGAAGATAGTGTAATCAGGCCTTGTGTCCAATCAGAGGCACAGGGGTGGTTCCTACTGGACTTGTACTTAAGGCACTACACTTCCTGTATTTAGCCAGTTGTCTCTACCTTTGAGAGAGACTGGTTTACCCTAACCAAGCTGTCAAGGCTCTGGCAGTTTGAGGCCCTCCCTTAGGGGAGTGGAGGGAGACCGTTACCTCTTATCCCACCAGGGGATAAGGGAATAGCAAGGACCGCTCCTGTGCTCTTTGGCTGGGAGTGTCCAGGGACATCCTGAGGGTGGACACCCTACAAGCTACTAATCAACTGGCTGCTGAATACAGAGAGACAATAAAGGATACTGTGTTTTATTATATCTCCTGCCTGAGAGTGAAGTCTATTGGGAGGAGGGGGAAGAGATTCTTCTGCAGAGACTTCTCCCCATACACCTGGGAGCTGCACGAGATGGAGGCGCTGCACCTGTGAGTACTATTCGGGCAAGACCCCGGAAGCCTGTCCTGTAATTCCCCTATAACACCATGCGGGAGACCCAGGGCCCCCTGTTACCAGCAGGTTTGCACCACACTATACCACGTAACCAGAGCGAGTTTCCCAGAGATAGGCCCTATGTGAGATTGAGTGGGGGAAACAGGGTTAAACATATTTGATGTGTTGACATTATATTTGGTTATAGACTTGGGGGGTATTTTAAAACTCAGCACTAAATTGTTTCGATATCTATTTTTATTACAATTGTTATTCTTTTCATTTTTATTCATATTTTTATTTTTTTATTGTAAACAAAAGTTTTAATCCTGATTAGAGACGGGCGCATTTTGTTTGCAGAATAGCATCCGCCTCGGATCAACTGGTTCCTTTAGTCTGCGGATTTTCTCAAATCTCAAAAAGGGTGATTCGTCTTTTCTGGGGTTTTTTTTTTATCACTGACAAGTCACACGGCAGATTCGCAAACCCCATGGGGGATTTCTACCAATTCAATTCGCAGAATCCGCGGATTGGATCCTTAAAAATCCATATGGATTGTAGGCAATGGCGGTTATGGATTCATCCACACGGATTGAAACTGGAACAATCCGTTGATGGATTTTATACAGTGGAATGTATTTTGAATTGAAAGCTCAGGAAATACCGGGAAATGGATTTCCTCTCTCTCTCGTTCTCTGTTAGATGCCAAATCAATATCAGTTCCTTGGTATCCTCTTTTAATACATTCTTATTCAAAAATGTGTCTGTTCCTTAAAATAGTTTGGATCTAAATTGTTTTCAATATTAAAAATTGGTCAAAAGGGATGCAATCTATCAATTTCTTATTGTAATTATTACTATTAGGACCCAAATGAGAATTTATTCTTGCATCTTTAAAATAAGTGAATAAATATGATTTTCTGTACATAATATAAAATCACAAAAAAAAACGTTTTATCTATACTATTGGTGCATATAAATGACAAATGATAATTGTTATTATTTTAAATATTCCAGAAAAGATAACAAATAAAAGGTATATCGTCAATGTATCTCTGCCAATTCATCCATATTTATAAACTCATTAATATATTTCTGAAACTAGGAGCAAACCTAGTCCCCATCTCAGTCCTGCAAGTAAATAAAAATTATTATCAAGTAAAAAATATTTGATTTGGCTAATTGAAAAAAAGCATTGTAAGATAAAAGTTACCCACAACTTTGCTGAAGCAACGCAAGGTTTCATTTGATTTGACACTTTGGGATAAATATACAGATAGGTGAAATATCAGAAAATGTAAGATGTTAGAGCATTTCCAGTATAAACCGAAAATGGTATAATGCAGAAGAAACAATAAGTGAAAAGTGGGTGGAAAAGTGATGGGGGGGGGGGGAGGGTTGTGTGGGTACAGGGGTCATATGTTAGACTAAAAATAATCGAGTAAAAACAAGATTTTATGAAGCCCAAATGGAATTGTGCAGTTAAGCTATATAATAGGAAAAATAATAACGTATGCTGCCCTGGACCTCTTCTCATCTTGTATCTACCCCAATGGTAAACTGCATGGCCTTCAAAGGAATGTCCTTAGGTTAGTGACGAGGACTGCTGATCTTTCTGCCAATGCTGTCCTGGAAGGCAAATTATTGGCTTCCTTTGTTCCTGGTATAATGGTTGCAATAGTGTAAATGAAACATATTTTAGGCAACATTTATGAATCGGGCCAAATCATGGAACTTACCCGAAATTCTTTCTACTTCTAGGCCTAGTGAATATTGCCCCACAAAAGAGAAGGTGGTTGTGTTTTTGGACACTTTGTGGTTAGTGGTGTAGATGCCAGGTAATATGAAATCTTTCATTTAAATATTCTATGGACAGAGTTGCTGACGGGGGAAGAGCCGGGACAACTGTCACGGGACCAGCAGCTGCGGGGGCCCGGTAGACGCTGGAAGTTGAGCCCAGCCAGATGTCAGGTCCAACTTCTGCATCTGGCTGCCGGGCCTCTGATTGCTGCCAAGCCCCAGTTGCTGCGGCTGGCCTGGCACCACGTCGGGCCGCAAAAGGACCAACATGCTACTGGAGGCCTTACAGTCCCAAGGTAAATGTTTGTGTGCATGTGTATATTGTGTGGGTATTGTTGTGGGGGGTATGTATTGTGGAGGGGCAGAGGGTATATATGGGTATATATTGTTTGGTATTGTGGGGGTTATGTAGTGTGTGTGGGGTATGTATTGTGTTGTTGTGTGGGGGGTATTGTGGCATGGGGGGGGGATTGTGTGGGTATTGTCATGTGCAGGGCTGCAGATAGATTTCCCGGGGCCCAGGACAAGAGTTTGAACCACCTCCTCCCAGGAGCCCGCCCATTTCAGACCTCTTCACGAGCCCCCTCCTCTATTCCCCCATCTCCCATGTATTTATTTCCCCCCTGTCTCACTCTTAGCCCCCTCTCTTCCTCATTCTCCCCCCCCTCACTACCTCACTCCCTCTTACACCATGTCTCACTCACCCCCCTCGACTCTCACTCAATTACCTCCCACTCACTCAATTCTGCTCCCTCAAGCCCGCCCCCCCCCCTCACAATCATTCCCTCTCCCCCCTGGCCGCACACACACAATTTCTCCCCAATACTCCTACACTCCCCCCACACAATCATAATTACATAGTAGATGAGGTTGAAAAAAGACATACGTCTATCAAGTTTAACCTATGTTAAATTTAGACGACAGATACTTTATCCTATATCCGTACTTACAGTATATTGATCCAGAAGAAGGCAAACAAAAAATCCTAGTGAAATATCATCCAATGATATCTCATAAAATGAACAATAAATTCCTTCCCTCTCCAAGAATTGCCAATCAGATTACTCCCTGGATCAATATCCTCCCATGGTCACTTGTTTGGTTTATCCCTGTATACCTTTTCTTTCTAAAAAGTTGTCCAACCTTTTTTGGAAAATATCTACCTATTGTATCTGCCATCACAGTCTCCATGGGTAATGAATTTCACATTTTAACTGCCCTTACTGTAAATAACCCTTTCCTTTATTGCTGGTGAAATCTCCTTTCCTCTAAAGGGATGACCCAGAGTCCTTTGTACTGCCCGTGGGAAGAATAGTTCTTTTGAAAGCTCCTTGTACTGTCCCAGAATATATTTGTATATAGTTATCATATCCCCTCTTAGACGCCTCTTTTCTAATTTAAAACAAACTAATTTAGCTAGCCTCTCCTCATAAGTTAGATTGTCCATCCCCTTTATTAATTTGGTGGCTCTTCTCTGCACTCTCTCTAGTTCCATAATGTATTTTCTAAGGACTGGTGCCCAACAATCCCTCGCAAAATACCCACACAATCGCCCTACAAATTACATACTTGCAACACTCCCCACAAATATATACACTAACCCCCCCCCCCCCCAATACATACTTACACTACCCCCAATACATACTTACACTACCCCCAATACATACTTACACTATCCCCCAATACATACTTACACTAACCCCCAATACATACTTACACTAACCCCCAATACATACTTACACTACCCCCCAATACATACTTACACTAACCCCCAATTCATACTTACACTACCCCCAATACATACTTACACTACCCCCAATACATACATACACTAACCCCAATACATACTTACACTACCCCACAATACATACTTACACTACCCCACAATACATACTTACACTACCCCACAATACATACTTACACTACCCCCAATACATACTTACACTAACCCCCAATACATACTTACACTACCCCCAATACATACTTACACTACCCCCAATACATACTTACACTAACCCACAAGTACATACACTTACCTTGGGGATGGTCTCAAGCTGCCAGGCCCCGACTGTCCCTAGCTGCAGCAGGCCTCCCTCACTTTCCCACAACGGGCTTCTCTCATATGTTGGTGGCTGCGGCCAGCTGGGAAGCTGGGTCCAGCCAGAGGTCGAGCCCAACTCTCTGGCTGCCGGGCCTCTGGTTGCTGCCGGGGCCCAGCTCACCCATGCTGATGTGGGCCTCACTCACACTCCTTCGGTGGGCCTCTCTCTCATGCATGCCGGTGTATGCTGGAAGCTGGTCCCAGCATCCGGCGCGCACCGACATATGAGAGAGGCATGGCGCGGAAGAGGGAACGAGGCCACAGGTGGGGAGAGCCGGGGCTCGGCGGCCACCAGAGGCCCGGTAGCCAGACACAGAAGTTGGGCCAGACCTCTGGCCGGCCCAACTTCCAGTGCCAGCCGCTAGGCTCCCGCAGCCACCAGACCCGGGTCACTTGTGTGGGTATTGTGGTGTGGAGGTGTATTGTGGTGGAGGGGTATTGTGTGGCTATTGTGGTGTGGGGGAGTTGGGTGTGGGTATTGTGGTGTGGAACGGTATTGTGTGGGTATTGTGGTGTGAAAGGTATTGTGTGCGTGGTGTGGGTGTCTTGTGTGGGTATTGTGCTGTTGGGGGTATTGTGTGTGTCTGGGGGGGCATTGTATGTGTATGAGGGGTTGGAATTGTGTATGTGTGGCCAGTGGGGTGGGGGGAGTTAGAGATAGAAGGGGTCAGGGAGTGAGAGGAGAGAGAAGACCGAGGGGACACCGAGAGGAGAGATAGAGAAGAGGAAGGGAGAGGTGGAGAGAGGGTAGAAGGGATAGGGGAGAGGAGGAGAGAGGGGGAAGGGAAAGGAGGAGAGAGGGGAGAAGAGAAGAGAGGGGTGAAGGGAGAGGAGAAGAGAGAGGGGAAGGACAGGGGGAAGAGAAGGGAGAGCGAGGAAGAGTGTAAGACAGGGAGAGTGAGCGAGAGAGGGGTGGAATAAAGGTGGCTGAGATAGTGGGTGAGAGTGGGCAAGAGAGTGAGGCGGGTCTCACAAGGCCACCAATGGAGTGATGCTGCAGCGATTGCAACGCTGCCGTACTTAGGGCTGAATAATGAGACAGTTAAGTAAAAACACCACTAATAATGGCCACTTTTTAAGAGTCTGAAAAAAATGTGTTTACAACAATATAGAAAACTATTGGATAGTTTCAAGTTTTTTTTTCCAGGTTGTGATAGCTTTAAATGGACCAGCATGAGAGGTCTTCCTAAGAGGCCAATCTTTACATGTACTAAATGTATATTTTAGAAAAATAATTTTAATGGCTGAAATTACAGCTCTGTTTAAAAGTGCGAAACCTTTTACAGGAAATGACAGTTCCAAACATTCTTATTAACTCCTCAGAACAGTACTGTGTATGAACAGATGGACTTTTAATCATCCCAGGTTAAGCACATGTTTATACAAAGGTAATCCAATTGCACCTAGTTCATAAAGTAAAATCCATCATACTAACAGTGAAGAATGACAAAAAGGTTAGAATTTAAGCAAATTTGTAGCAGTTGGTCCATTAACTGACAACACGAGTCAGAAACTATTTGATTCAGCCCTAGAATCTCAAAAGCCTTGTGAATATTTGAGATTTTATGCATGTTAATGTTCAGGTAAAATAATAAGTGTAATATTTATTGTACAGTTATACCCTTATTTTGCATTGGAACATTTACTTAATTTTACATTTTGTGCATTTAATTAAAATCGCATCATCATAAGTAGTGTTAATATTTTCCAAATGTGAGGTGTTTAACGCTCTACAGAAACGTTGCATCCAATGTTGTTTACAGAATCATTTGTAGCTTACCGCATAAGTGGAAAAGGAAATAAAAATAATGCATCCATCCACGCTATTATCGTTGCAATAAAATATAGCTAGGGAAGTTACAGAAACATTTCACAAACTACATTTTTTTTAAAGCCCAAATGAAAGCTTCTCTACTCACAAAGATTGTGTTCGTTAGAAATACCAAGACCTGAAACACAGGTTCTCTGGGGATATTTTAAAATGCCAGCCCCTGCCAGCGATGCCATGGGAGCCAGATGTGCCAGACTACACAAAAAGGGAACTTGCACCAACAGATTTCGGAGCTTGGCTGCATTTTCGTTTGACCTTAGCTATAAAAGCAGCTTTGAGGTGTATTACTGTTTTAAAGAAACAGCGAGTGACTGGAGTACTATACTGAAAATGTACTGTACACCATCTCTCCCTTCACTGCTAAAGTAGGGTTACCAGGTGTCCAGTGTTAAACCGGACTGGCCTGTATTTGGACACTGTTCAGTAAAAATGAGAGGTAATACTACACCTGTACGTGTTTGGTATTACCTCTCTGGACATGGTGACCTGACCAGCTTGGGGGGCCGAGCAGGGAGAGAGCAGTGCTGCTGCTAGGGGGCTGGGCAGCTTCCTTCATCTTGATTGGCTACTGCTGTTTCTGTGTGTGTCTCGAGCACGTCGCACCTTTCACCATTGTGTCCATTATTTTTGGAGAACCCTACTCACTAGAGATTCGTACACTTGCGAGATTCGATTCGCTGGAGTTTCTCACAGATTTTGTTAAAGATTTAAAATGTCGATCCAATTTCTTGGTATCAGAAGTACTGTCCAACTTGTCCAAAGTTCGTTTATTTCGCTCTTGTAAGCTGAAAATTCCTGCCCTGGGATTTTTTTTTTTTTAATTAAAATGTTTGATTCAAATGAAAGTCCACTTTAATTTAACATCTCATACTTTGCCTGAAGCACTGCCCCCTGTAAGTGAAGTTTAGGGGAGGAAGCAAGACACAGGCTAGACAACGAGTGCTCAACTCCAGACCTCTAGACCCCCCAACAGGTCAGGTTTTCAGGATATTCTAGCTTCAGCACAGGTGGCTCAATCAGTCCCTGATTCAGCACAGGTGGCTCAATCAGAGGCTCAGTCGAGTCTTCGACTGAGCTTCTGATTGAGCCACCTGTGCTGAAGCTGGGATATCCTGAAAACCTGACCTGTTGGGAAAGGAGTGGGGTCTTGAGAACTGGATTTGCGCGCCACTGCGGTTGACTGTATTTACTAATTCAGTTAAGTGTTAGGCAAGGAGAAAGAGTGATTTTAGTTTTAATATATATATTTATTTTTTTCAAAAGTGATTTCATTGTAATTGATAATTCAAACAAAAATGTTATGGAAAGGTGAACTCGCAGAGGAAGTGGGGCTCTGCTACCCCTCCCGTCAAACGGAGGAGGAAGTTTGCCGGCTTTAGAAGCTCAGTTAGAGCAGCAAGCGCAACAGAGCCAGCAGCAGTAGATGAACCAGTCGCTTTTTCTGGCACCAGTAGAACCCGCTGTAGTCACGTGGACATCAGGACGCAGTGGTGGTTGTTGTTCAGGAGTAGAGATGTGCGAATCTGTCGAGATTCACTTCTCCGCAGGTTCGAGCAAACATGAAAGAAAATGTGTGATTCCCACAAATACTGTATTTCAATAGCACCTGTGACCCTCCCAAGGCTCCCTAGCCAGGTTACATCACAGAAGCAATGGAGCCAGAGAATGAGCTGAAGACAGAGTTGGTGACAAGAGTGGGACAGAGTATGTTGGCACTGAACATGCTATGTATCCATTTGCTTGTCAGGTTGTAACGGTGCCGTGTGGTCTGTCGTTACATTATTAGTAGGGGTGAGGTACGTGAGGATGCTCAGACATAGCATAGTGAGCATTTAAGGCTGTTCCACCATCGCGATTTTCATTCTTTGGCGTTGTCATGGGCAGGCTCATAACATCCAATATCCTCGTCATCCTCGCCCTGAAAGCAATTGACTTTGTCCCCATTTAATTCCTATCCTTGTCTGCTGCTTTCTCCATGGCCTGTTCTTCTGACATGGTTTGTACACTGGAAGGCAGCCACTGTAATGGAACCCTATCTGACATACTCCTAAAATACACCTATTGGGGCTAACTGTGTGGCTGGACCAAATCCATGCCATCTGATACACTCCCTAACATCCATTCCCCCAAACCTTAATAGGATCAGCTGTGCAGCTGGACCAAAACCCCATCCTGAGGCATACTCATGCCCTCCATGAACGTTTTGCTTCAAGATTGCTTCTGCTATTGTGCAGTGTTGCTGTTACTGAGCCTCAGGCAGTAATGCTATTCTCTCTCTCGCTCTCCTTCTCTCTCTCGCTCTTCTCTCTCTCGCTCTCCTTCTCTCTCTTCTTTTCTCTCTCGCTCTCCTCTCTCTCGCTCTTCTTCTCTCTCTCGCTCTTCTTCTCTCTCTTGCTCTCCTTCTCTCTCTTGCTCTCCTTCTCTCTCTTGCTCTCCTTCTCTCTCTCGCTCTCCTTCTCTCTCTCGCTCTCCTTCTCTCTCTCGCTCTCTCTCTCTCGCTCTCCTTCTCTCTCACTCTTCTTCTCTCTCGCTCTCCTTTTCTCTCGCTCTCCTTCTCTCTCCCTCTCCTTCTATCTCGCTCTCCTTCTCTCTCGCTCTCCTTCTCTCTCCCTCTCCTTCTCTCTCCCTCTCATTCTCTCTCCCTCTCCTTCTCTCTCCCTCTCCTTCTCTCTCCCTCCCCTTCTCTCTCCCTCCCCTTCTCTCTCCCTCTCCTTCTCTCTCCCTCTCCTTCTCTCTCCCTCTCTCTCTCTCCCTCTCACACTCTCCTCTCTCACACTCTCCTCTCTCACACTCTCCTCTCTCTCTGCCTCTCTCTCTGCCCTCTCATTCTCTCTGCCCTCTCTCTCTGCCCTCTCTCTCTCTGCCCTCTCTCTCTGCCCTCTCTCACCCTTCTCCCCCCTCCATTTTCCAAACACATACAACCCGCTTTTGTCCGGCTATATTAGGCTGACTTACATGTGATGCAGACCACAACTGTTCTGTACATGCATAAAATTGGAGTTCTCCATGCCATCATGTAGTCATTCCCTCTGCTGCTCACAGAGCCGCTCTGGGATGTACTGAGTTGACTTCCACCAAGTGGCTACATTTGTTTTAACATGGAGCATGGCAGTTATTTACACTGCTGTCGGTGACACAGGGCATTACAAGCTCTGTAGGAGCGGCTAAAGTGGGCATAGATTGCACTAGATGCTGCTCATATTTCCTGCGCTTCCTCATGCTTAGTTGAAAACGAGAGGTAACTCTCAATGTATTACTTCCTGGTAAAACATTTTATAAATAAATAAATATAAATTATGCTTCTCCATGAAATTGTTACCTAGAAAGTGAAGTACATGAGCAAAGCATGGGAATGGAAACCAGGTTGCATTGGTGTAATAGGTTGTTCGGTTATTTCCTGCCACGAGCCCAATGTCCAGGTCTCTCAGAGAGCCAAAGCTCAATAACAAAATGTAATTTCAATAGCAAAAAGCTTTTTGGGCCTTCTGATCACTGGAGTAATATGCCCCCTATACGTGTTGAAGCTGTGCTGACTCTGCAACATGTTTGTCTAATCATGCCAGAAGGCCCCATTCCCCTGTACCTATGCTACCCACTGCTAGTAGCATCTCATTGTACTGAGGCAGCCCCCACAGCCTTCTCATCATCATCACTATTACTACACAAGTACATCTTCGCTCCCCCAACAGAACCCTCTGAGTCACCTGATTGATTAGTGCCATGGATTGAGCAGCTAGTAGTCTTTTCTCCGGGATTCCACTCCAACTCATTAATAGTGTTTTTTCTGTTGCCACCATGGCCACAAAGAACACCACCCCCACTCCACCTTCTCAAAGCCCCTTCTTTGTCAATATAACTAGACATAATTTATTCAATAATCTATTATCTGTATCTATCTAGTACTGGTAGCTTTCCCTCTCAATGCACAAACATGTCTGTATCTGTCCACACACCTCCCCAAATGCACAGGCCCGCGGTGAATGTGCGCTATTTATAGTCTCTGCCTTAAGCGAATTTCATTCGAAAGCAAAATTAAGTTAAAATGCAATGCACACTGACTTGTTGTACCGCTTTGATAAATTACTGTATATATAAAATGGGCACAAATGTTTGAATTTCAATTTTTTTTAATTATTATTATTTCAATCATTATTTACAGAAATTCAAAACCAATAGAGCTCTAGCAAAACAAAAACACCAATTAAAGTGCCCGCCCTTAATGAAAAGCCTAGTTTTAAATGGTATGGCAGTATGTATTAGAAACAAACCATCATATACGATATACTCATTTTTTACAACTCTAAGTAAAGGCATTATTTTATTACCTTGCACTATTGTACATAAACTATTGTTATACATAGTCTGCAAATAAGCCTATTCTAGCATTGCTCATTAACCAGCTATACACCAAATAGGCCTGTAAATTATAATTTAAGTTAGTATAGTAGTACTTTTATATGCTATTTCCCCAAACTTGCTTTTTTTATTTTTAAAAATTCCCATTTAATATGTGCATAAATACAATCTACACAATGATAAGAAATTAGCTAAGTTGCAGATCGATCCATTCTCCTGTGATCGATCGGCGAAGATTCAGCTCGGGGTTCACTAAATGGCAGTACAGCAGAAGAGGACCAAAGATACAAAGTTCTGTGGAGAAGATCATGTGACCAGGGAGTCACAAGATACAATTGGTGCACTGCCAGAGAGAGGGCAGGGCTCAAAAAGGGGTGTGCCAGAGCTTGTTTCAGAAGAGAAAGGGGGGAGGGGGTGACTTTATAAATGGTTGCTTTAGAAACAAAAAAATGCTTGTTACATTTTAATACATTAAAAATGTAATTTAGAGTTGTTTAAAAAAAGGCTAGTATTTTCTCATAGTACAGAACTGATTTATTAAAAAAAAAAAAAAAACATGTAGTACATTGCTTTGTGTGCAGCTTTAAGGATTCACTTGCTTCCTGTAAACATACAGTAAGGCTAGTCTGTCTCTCATATATTTGAAAATCGTTCTAGCAAATGTATTAATGTTTTTAATGTACATTGTGAATGATCATTGTAGACTTTTGAAGGTATGTAATGCAATGTAGTTTTTTAAATAATTGCATAATTCTGTGTTAAATGTTTAAAAAACAAACTTTTTTTTTAACTTTAACACATTTGTTTTTTTATTTTTTATTAGAGAAGCTTTATAATAGCTCAAAGCTGGCACACGAACTGATGCATTCATACTGGGACATAATGGCAAGGCATATTATACATACTGCATGTGTATCCTGTACATTTACATTACTTTAATTGCTGCACATAACTACTTCCCGTAAGTAGTACAAAAACTGCACCTGATTTATCAAAGAAAAGAAATCCATAGATGTCATATGTCTGCCGAAGACTGCGTGGAGGTGTCCGCGAGCGGCGCGAACACATTGCCCTAAGGCATTGATCGTGCCCATAGACCGCGCGGGCGCGTGCGACAGCAGGAGGGGGCGTGCGTTGGGCGAGGAATCAGTTGAAACTGATTTCTTGGCGCGACGGGCAGGTCACGCGACGGGCAGGCCCCAATCAGATGCATTGTAAATTCGTCTGTATTTGATACAATTTTCCAATGACCGAAAAGTTGCAGGGAACCCTTTAGGGATGCCCGGGGAACCTAAGGGTTCATAGAAACCTCGGCTGAAAAACACTGTTCTATAGTAACACATTTCAGAATGCAACTTATGTCTCCTTGCACTTTTTACATTTTTTAGTAAACAATCCCCACCGCATGATTAATTACTATAAATGGGGCAATGCATTGTAGCCATTTAAACAGCTTTGAGTGTATTGATAAGGTGTTGAATATGTCCTAATGTCGTGGGGATTTTGCTTCTAAGGGCTGGGACCCGCTGCAAGGGCGTTCCCCACCAGCAGGGGAATCCTCCCGAGCCGGTCCCGGTCCCCCCTGGCTGCACAGCTCACTACACGCTGTGACGCGTCAGCCGCTAGGGGATTCAAGAGAATTGTGATCCCTAGCGTCGACGCGTCACGTGGTGTGGCTGTGAGCCAATGAGGTGGGGAGGCTTCGGGAGGAGGAGAGGCTTCAGGGAGCGGGGAGGAGTGTGGAGGGAAAGTAGCGTGAGTGCCTGTCTGTGTGTGTGTCTGAGTGCGTGAGTGCCTGTCTGTGTGTGTGTCTGAGAGCGTGAGTGCCTATCTGTGTGTGTGTTGCTTGTGATTACATTGTGATCAGCAGCTCGAGTCCGTGGAGGGAGGGAGGGGGGGAGAGTAGCGGGTCCCTCCGCTCAAGCCACGCCCCCCCTCCGGCTCAAACCTCCCACTCCCGCCCACCTCCCGCTCCGGCTCCCGCTCCCTACAGACCGCATATCGCGGTCTGTGTATGTCAGCGCCCCGCCTGTCTGCGGTGCGGGAGCGCTGACGGAGGGAGCGGGGCCTTAGCCTAAGGCCTCGATTATACCAGAAACTGCAGAGCGATTCGGTGATGTCATCGTAACGACGCTACATGTGCACATGCAGAAGGGATTTGTAGCGCTACTGCCGAGACATGGCCAGATCATTTCTCATTTTTTTTTTTAACAGAGAAGAAATTCACAAACACTAATGTTGTTCAACACTTTTTTTGAATCTCTAGTAATGTTTTATTGACATTCTAAACAGTACATGTATATAGTTTTTCTAGTTCCTGTGACTTTGATTTTCTATAGTGCATATTGCCATTGGGGCAGGACACTTATGATCTACCATCAACATTCCAGTCCCTCAATTACTAAGGGGTTCTATAATACACTATACAGTATTGTCTTATTGCTCCAAATGCATTTTCTATCATACATATATGTAGCCCTCTTTCCTGCTGATATAGAGCGACTACTACTGCTGTATGTACCTCCTGGCTCAGCAAGATCTGGGCCTCCGCTAACTGGGAGGCTGGGGTAACAATATGTTCTTGGCAGCGCCTTGACTTACCCAGGATCCCCAATAAGTAAGATTCCCCTAGGTAAGAATAATGATAACAAGCCACAACGTTGTAACCTTTTACTAATAAGTGATTGCAAAACCTTAGCTTACACCTATTAGGAATGAAACACATATAGTCACAGTACATGAATAGCTGATACTCAGTAGTTATACACCAGTGGCCTGGCCACTCTCCACGTTCGAGTAATGTCACTTCCCACCACCGGGTGTACCCCACACCGTGTCCAATGTATAGACTCAGTCCCTTGGTCACTCAACCCAGTGTCCCCAAAGAACCCTCCCCCAAGGGATCAGCGGGATCAGCGCCTGAAGGTACCGGTGTTGGTGCACTTATTAAATACCTTCCGGCCACTCCAGCAGCCGGTAACAGACTTCGAAAAGGATCCGCCGATCGAGCGTAGTCTCTCACGAGTTTGGTAATGTCCAGCAGTTTGAGCCCAAACCACTGAACACACAGCAGCTTAGGAAGAACACTGTGTCCCTGTCTGCTAATACAGTAAGGGAATAGGATATATCTCTCTAGGGCTGTTCCCTGAAGTACCACAAGCTGCTGGTGACTCGGTCTGTTCTGGGGCCTAAGGGGAAATCTGGCCTACGCAGGTGGGTCACTGACCCCCTGCACACACACAACCTCTCCCCTTGCTCCTCCGTCACCCTCTGCTAGCGTGGTCTCTCCCCCACGCTTCCCTTTCCTCCTGCCAGCCAATCCTTCACTCCTATTCGCTCCCTGGCATCATGTGGCTCTGCTGAGGCTCATGGGCATTGTAGTTTTACTTCAGAGTCTCCTGGTTATTGGCCAGCCGTTTGCGCGCTTACACTGCGTATGCGCGAACTCTCTCCGCGCCTCCGGTCGCGCATGAGTATTGCGCAATGCCCATTACAACATGGCGGCGCCCTGTGCTATCGGGCCGCCGCGGAACCTCCGGACACTCCCTACACAGCACACCCCGTGATTGCGCCCTGCAGCGGAGGTGCAGAGGGGAAACCAGAACATCCCTACAAGCTGCGCCTGTATACCTGTAAATAGCTAATAGAAGTTTGTGAGCTACTTAAATAATAATGCACATATAGCACTAGCTAGATATATCTACACATGATAAACTGTTTACAAACACATATTAACTAAAATATAAAACAATAAAACACAAAATATATAAATAGTGAGATACCAGTCCCTTTTCAGTTTGCACTGGATAAAGTCCAAAACAAATCCGGGCTCCGGCTGCTTTCAAAAAGGGAGAACCAGCTCCAAGACCTATAGAAAAAAGGAAAGAGAAAGCTCACGGCCCATAGTGTGATACTGTTACACTTTAATATAAAAAGGTAGAGGGAAAAAGGCACACTCACAACATTGGTATAAAATCAGGCATGTAGTGATACCATATCACAAAGTATCTCTTATATTTATATATATAAATGTGTGTGTGTGTATACATATGTGTGTGATTGGTTTGTTTAAGATGCACTGTGATTGGCCGCGCAAATCACGTGATGCGTCCGTCGCTTGTGAGAAACAAAATCTCAGATCTCTTCATGAGACAGAAGCTTTGCAGCACGTCGCAGCGCTACCGTCGCGATTGGTATGTGCGCGTTCATTGCATTTTATTGTTTTGTTTTGAAGCTGCGCGGCGCCGAACCGTCGCGCGCGATTTCTGGTATAATCACGGCCTTCATTCCATCACTGGCATTGACGTTGATTCTCTGCTGCTTTTTCACTTCACTCAGTTCATTTTTACATGGTGTGGTCAGTGTAAAGGTCTGTAATTAAGTAGCTAAACACTTAACACGAGTGCACCCACTATCTTAAAAAGAGAAAGGCGCAGCTTGAAGGGAGTAATCTATCTCCATCACTGTAATGAGCATCCCCATTAATCCGCAATAAACTAATAAAGTAAGCTTTCCTCCCTTCCCCCACGAACTTCATTAAGTCCTTAGTACATTAATATGTCTTACTTAGTGTCTGTTAAGACCTTTTTTGTGTGTGTGGCACAGAATTACCTGATGAGTAATTCCCCACAGGCTGGCTGAAGGCATGTGGCCTGACAGCTAAGGCCCTTTATAACGCCCACCACATCTATGTGTGAAGGCTTTCCTGTTACTAAGCACATACACACAGGGAAAAAACCTGGCCTTCCAAATTAAATTTGTGATGCCAAGCATCAGATGGGCCCACAGTCAGAGATTAATTTGACTGATCAAGTTATAAGAGCGCATAGCCTGGTAATCAATCTTGCACCTGTCACACGGATAGGCAGCAGTATTAACCTGGCAAGACTGAACATACAGAGGCCTTTTTAATTTATTTCACATTGACTTCTCTCATATCCTCTTTTCCTTATTTTGTTTGGTGATTTCCTATGAGCTTATTTTCTGTGTATTTGTTATCACCTCCCATTGGGGAATCTTTATGTATATCATGGAAACCAAAACCATGACTACTGTGAGGGTTAGCTTCTTGTTTATACAGTATATATATATATATATATATATATATATATAAAATTGTTTTAATAAACTTAATTGAAAAATGCTTGTCTCCTTTTGTTTATGATGACGGTTTTAAACAAATTAAAATAAATATTCTTTAGAAAAAGGAGTGCACTAGTATTAAAGCGTTGGCTATTGAGGGAGAAAATCATGTTTGAATTGCAGGGCAACTGTGTTTGTTACTAATAGATTGTAAACGCTTTAGGATTCTGATTGAATTGTGCATACAGAAATGAGCTTCAATCTATAGGGGAAAGGACCAGCATAAACCCTGAGTCGAGACCCGGAGAACCCCCCTTCCCTTTTCTCCTCTCTTTCCCATTCCTGGTGGGGGATGTAGTAGGAAGAGGTATGGTTGAGTGGGACTGGCTTGGCTGAGGATGGGGAGGTCTCTCCAGAGGGCTTAAAAGGCAGACTTTGAGTGGGAGGGCCTCCTTTTTTTCCCACACTCATGAGAAAACATATTGTGTGACTGTTATTGCTTCATTCAGGGTCAGCTGGTAACATTGCGGGCCTCAGTGCAGACATGTAGTGTGGGGCCTTTTACCTTCTCCCTCGCCATCTTTTTCTGCAAGGTCTCTCATCATGGCGCTATGACATTAAATGGCGTCGTGTTGCCATAACAACGTGACGACACATGATGTCGTGCAGCGTCACGCCGCGTTGCCATAGCAATATGATGCCGCATTGCGTCACGACGGCAAGTGACGCCCCGTTATCATGGCAACGCAACACCATTTCACGTCGTGGAGCCATGCTGAGGGACCCTGCAGGAAGATATGGCGAAGGAGAAGGTAAGAGAGTTATAGAGGCCTTGCGCTCTCCCCTGGCAATCAGTTTAATTGTTGTGGGGAAGAGCGCAGGGCCTCTGTAACTGCGGGGCTCGGTGCAGGGGCACCAAGGGCACCACGATCAAGCCGGCCCTGCTTCATGTTTATGAGTTTGTTTTAATAATGCATAGAAGGAAAAAAAAGAATGAGGTGGTTATTAAAAATTACATTTGAAAAAAAAAGAGCCTTTTGGTGCATAGGTTCAGTTTGGGTGGTGATACTCTGCCAGAGGGTGACCATGGTGGGGCGCCATGGGGCCGGATATCTGCTTAAGGTCACACTGGCAGGGTGCGGGGCAGTTTCTGCTTCCATTTTGTTTAAACAAATTGTTGTTTATCAATAAAGCTGCTGCCCAATATTACCTCCAATCTTATCTTCCTGGTGTTCTTTTGGGGAGGTAACTGGGGATGGGAGGTTGCTTGAAGGCCCAAAGATCATATTGTGGCACAGCATGTGCCGAAGTGCTTTACAATAACAATTATATATCTTATGGCAAAATTAGGTAAGAGGCGGCAATCTTTTGTGACAGTAAAACGGAACTGTTTATTGTTAATTATTTTTTAGAAGCAAAAACTCTGTCTACATGCAGTTAAATAATCCCATTGTTTGTGTAGGTGCGTCAGTTAAAGGGCAATATGCTTGTTCAAAAGAATGACCTTTGGTATTAAATGTAGGGGCACATGCATCAAGTCGTGGAACGGGTTATCACACCCAGTGACATGAATAGGAGTTAACGCTGAAATGTGTGTGATAACTGTCAGTTGATGCAAAACCCGCAGTTGTAATTATTGACAAATCTCAACACACTGCAACCTCTTTTTTACTTGCACTGACTGAGGATGACATTGTATATTTAAGAGAGAAAACTAAGGATATTACAATTGCTTAATTTCCTTATTTATTTTATATTGTTTCTTAAATGTATACAGAGTTGAACATTAGACAATGTTGTAGTTGGATCAGGGGACCCCCTGATGAAGTCTGAAAGACGAAATGCGTAGGGTTGCCAATCGCGTGTAGCGTCATAAGCATTACGAGTGCGGAGAGGCTGAGAAGCGTCCAAGTGTAAGCAAGTACCAGGAAGCACCAGGAAGCGGCATTGGCGGTTGCTTTTGCCAGAGGAGCCATACAGCCCATATCTGGATGCAGACAGCAGAGAACGCCAGTGAGCACAGAATCACTGCATGGGGCTGCTTACAGACACAGAGCATGAGATAGTCTCATAACTTGCCTGATTAAAAGCTATTTTTGTGAGTGAGCTACTTTAACCTGTCCAGCCCATTAAATTGTGTATCAGTAATACACTAGGAGTGCGCCTGTTCTTCTTTTTGGTTTTGTAGGTATCTTTGAAGGAAGTGGTGATTCATGAGTTCAGGCTGCAAAGACTCCGGAGGACTGATACAATTGGGACTAGCCATCTTAACCTATCATTTTTATATATTTTTTACAATTGTTATAGTTATCTATCCAGCGGTGAGCAAACTGGGGGCACGCCCCCCGGGGGGGGCAGGAGAATTTTCGGGGGTGGCAAGGGTGGTTGCAGAGGTCCCGCGCTCATCCCCAAGGCATTTAAATTAAATGCCGGGGATCGCGTGAGGCCTCTGCAACAGTAACACTTACCGGGATTCAGACGCGTCTCCATGGCAACGCGGCGTCATTAATCTTATTATATCTAAATTAAATCTATATAATGATAGAAAAATTGAACACACATAAAGAGGAAGTTCCACAAGTAATGTATAGTTTGTTATATATTGGTCATATGATTGTTGTACAGACAGTGTTTAGATTGGGTTGCTATTGTTCACTGGTAAAGATGGCCCGGATAGGTTTTCTTTCTTTCCTCTTCTTTTTCCTTTTCTTTCTTTGTAAAATCTAAATATACAAAATTCTAAAATAATAATAAAAATTATATATTTTTACATTCATGGTCAATTCTTGTAGGAACACCAATATGCTATGGCAATAAGCTATATTATATATATATATGTATTTTTTTTTAGTTGACTATAACCTCTCAATTCATGCACAATGGTGTGTCACAAATCTGCATTGTAATTAGATCAATACATGAGTGCATTCAAATGGATTCTTTCTTTTCTCTATTTTTGGTACAATTAACCCAACCCTGTTGCACCTGACTTTGTTATTCTCACTTTACTTTAATGACGTGAGAGCTCTCATCCCCCTCTCCCCATTCCCCCTTTTATTATTAATGCAGTCTGGCAGGTAACAGTTTGTGCTACTAATATAATAGGGCAGGTAGCAGTATATAGGGATGCTACTGATATTATATGAGGGTAGCAGTACATAGGAATGCTGTTAAGAGCAGGTAGCAATGTATATACATTTTTAGATAACAGTATACAGTATAGTGTTCTCACCAATTATTAAAGGGCTGGTAGCAGCATACAGAGATCTTACTGACATAAAAGAATGGGTAACAGTATACAGAGAGGATATTGATACAATACACAGGATATAGATGCAAGTATCAGTATACAGCATATAAATGTGCCAGTATATACAGATCATCAGCATATACAGATGCAGTACAAAGATGCATCATTATATTTAGCATGTAAATGTATCAGTATATATACAGATAAATCCCTATAAAGATATAGGTCACGGTATATAGATGTAGCCGTATATACAGATGCAAGTAGCAGTGCAGAGGGGTGCTGCTGCTATAACACTGCAGGACACCCTATTTAGATGTATCTGTATATACAGATGCAGGTAGCGGCACACACACACTTACCTCTGGAGGCCCCTGATCTCCTCCAACAAAATACACAATCCCCCACCCCCCATAACACACACTTATCTGGAGCTAGAGCTCACCGGATAGTAACCTGTAACCCCAGTGATCATGTTTTCTAACTCCTGTCATGTCACACGACTTAAGTAACACACAAGGGACTCTTGCCCATCTATCAAAGAACCTTCCTGGTATTGAGAACACGTTGTACTTCACCCGCTGAGTGGTCGTGTGATCTCCGTTTTTAACGCAGCATTATTGAGCTACTCCACACTTTTTTATTTATTATTTTTTATGGATACTTTGGTTTAACTGACATATACTAGTGAACACTCCTGCCAATGAAAAACTCAAGAGTATTGTAGATCTCACTACATCTATATGAGGATCCAGATATATGTTACCATGTACCATACCTGTTCAACCATTGGCAAGTTAAACACGTCAGTTGTGGTCTAAAAACGTATAGACGTGTGTCGTGGATTTGCTATACAATACCAACAACGTATAACTATACTTTCTACCGATGAAATGAATGGGTTGTCTTCCTGTTTGTACACCCATTTGTAATTTAGATTTAGTGTGGGTACTAATCTGCTGTGTATATATGTGCAGATTACTTATAGTTACCTACATCATTTATGATTGGCCATATTTACCAATCTATAAACTCCATTTTATATTTATGGTTTTGAATAAAATATTTTAGTATTATTATAATTTATTTACTTATAGTTTAGCGTGCATTAATGTAACCCTGCTTCCTATCACTGGCAAGCTGTTACTCTGTGCTGTGTTACCTGCTGGCTCACAGGGCCCGAGCCTCTGCCACGGAGAGCCTGGGGTGCATACAATATATATATATATAGGTTCGGTGCAGCGCCTCCACCTGCGACAAATCCCGCCAAAGGGGGAGTTAGTCTTCGAAGGACGTCTATACAAGAATTACTCTTACACGACCATGTTCTAAAACCAATCTCGTTTACTGATAGATTAACCTTACGATACATTACATGCCATGACATTCCGATATGCTGGTACACATCATTTAACACGCCACGGAGGACGTCAACATTCTTGCGCCTCGGCGGACGCCAACAATAACTTGCGCCTCGGCGGACGCCAACAACACTTTCCCAAATCCCGCCACCGGGTGATCCCACCCCGTGTCCAGATACGCTAATCAGTTCTCCCGTTCCCACAGGTCATATGTATGTGTAGGGGTGACTGCGCAGCCACTATGTCTTAGGTGATTGAAAGGTAGAGTTGGTGCACTTGATGTAATACCTGCCGAGCACTCCGGTGCTCGGAACTGCTACGATTCTTCGAAAATAGTCTCTATGGGCACCACGCTCTTGCCCTTGTTAGGATCCGGGGCGCTTCGTCTCGAACTCTGGCCACGCTACGGGGTCTGAGTTTGATCTCCTTCTCGACAGAATAGTCCCGAACAATACTACTAGTTAGGGGGTAAAACCTTACTAAGGGTGTCCCTAGCTCCGCTTGTCTCTATGGTGACTCAGGGCTAACTGGGCCGGGGGCACCTGGCCTGCGCCTGGGAGTACAACCTCCCAGTGCAGTATCTCCGTCTCCTCGTCTCTCCACGAAGCTCTCTCCCCACGTGCGCGCAACCCCTGCCTATATGTATGGCAACTCCTCCTCCCATAGGCTAACCGCTCTCACCTGACCCTCCCCGTAGAGCTGCTGGGTCAAGGGAATGCTCCTCTCCCGCCAAATTGTACTCACCTCCTTCGCGGGCTCTGCGACTACTCTTTGCAAGCGCAACCTCCCATTTCTCGGGGTGAATCAGGGGTCACGGCTACATCAATAATATGGGCTTCTGTACCTTCATTTAATAACACCGAGGGTGGTCCACCTACTGGGGAAAGTAACACCGGGCCCCGATCTCATCTTCGAACACTTTTAAAAGGTGGCAACTCTAACATGCTTACATATTTGATTTTAAAATGGAAAATAACTGATGATAAAGATGAGTGATCAAGCCATCCTCTTAGGCAGGAATCCAAAAGTGCATATCGCCAATCAGCCTCATGGACCCTCCTCCTGGCTTCCTTTATAAGCTGATCACTTCCTCTTCCTGGTCACCAGATCAATGTTACTTCACATCCAGCCTTGCAAACAGAACATCTATTGGTGCGTTACAATGTGTGACATTTACTCAATTTCATTGTAAGCTCTTCGGAGCATGGACTCCTTTTTCTAAATGTTACATTTATGTCTGAAGCGCTTCTCCCCTTTATGTGTTATTTATATTATTTGTTATCTATATGATTGTCACGTATATTACTACTGTGAAGTGCTATGTACTTGAATGGCGCTGTATAAATAAAGACATACATACATACATTTAAAGCCTTATACTATAAACCCCCAAAGCAGATGATCAGACTATGATTGGCCGTGAACTCCGGTTGACTTAAACAGGATATTTTTGGCCAATTGAATAAGAATAAGCCCCATCGTAAATGTGGACCAAAAATGTTGTGTCAATGAAAAAGTACTGACTATTATCAATGGGACGCAATCGAAATGAGATGAGACTACTGATGCTAAATAATCAATGATCCTGCCTCCAAGTCAGTGAGAGTTGACAGCTGTGGGTCATACCAGCTTTCTTTATTAATAAGATCCAGACGTTACACTCAAGACACAACTCATCTCATGGATTATATATAATACAAAAGATGCTAGGCGAACACAGACATGTCTTGATGCTGTTTTACAAAAATAATATAACTGGCACAATCTTGGATTGACAAATATGGGACAATGTATCAGCTATGTTGACTATAAAACAGTTGACAGTGCTCATAGTCATTAAATCAAGACATCGGGTCTGCAGGCAATTAAAATATATATATTAGTAGAATTCTGATTATTATTCTGCCAATACATCTTTATTTCCCTTTCCGCCTTTTCTGGCAAACAAATGCTATGTGTGAACTTAATAAGCAATTCATTTAATTGAAATAAGGTGAGGTAAAAACACCCCAATTCAAATGGATTCCTTGATGTACCACCATACTACAATAGTAGGAAAATGTGTGCATTAACTCTACTACTAACACGCCTGCATTATGGGTTATTTAAGCCAACACACTGCAACCACTGGATACAATAGAAAAGTTATTGCTAGTCTAATACATTTATAATGTTAAAGTCTTAATCCTTCTTGACAAGACATGGCTGCTATGAATACCCAGCGGTCCATAAAATCCAGAGAATAAGCCCAGCACTAAACTAACACAATCTCATGCAAAAATGTCAGAAATGGGACTGAGAAATTAGTTTAGAACTGCAACAGTTCATCTACTTTCTGACACTTTAAAGAGAACCTGTCTGTCCCTCTATATTCAAAGGCTGCGCTTATACTGCAGCGCTTATACTGCAGCGCTTATACTGCTGCGCTTATACTGCAGCGCTTATACTGCTGCGCTTATAGCGACGGTGACGTCACGCTGTGGTCGCTGGAAAAATCAAATTGACTTGACTTCCAGCGATCGCGACCAAGCCGTCGAGCCATCGCGTCGCTTCTTCTATAAGCGCACACAACGGCGGCAATACATTTGTTTTGCCGCAACGTCGCCGTCGCCGGCACTATAAGCGCAGCCTTATCAGTGTTTCTCAATAGAGACTTTCAAGGGGCCTATCTCTTTCGCACTACAAGTTTTAAAGAAGCAAGCCGGCAACTTTTCTTAGAAATATTTTTTTTATATATATATAGCATTGAAGCAGGGGATCTCCTGAGCTGAACCCCATTATTTCAGCTCCGGGAACCACCTACTTCTGGAGATACCTCCGAAGTAGGTGCGGGTAGCCGCTCTGGCTGAGCAAGCAGGACCTTAAAGCAGCAGTCCAAACTGCCGTTTAAAAAAAAAAAATAATTTCCCCTTTAATATGTGCATCAATACAATCCACACAATAATAAATAATTAGCTAAGTTGCCGATCAAGCCATTCTCCTGTGATGGATCGGTGAAGATTCGGATCGGGGGTTCACTAAATGGCTGTCAGTGCAGCAGAAGAAGACCAAAGATACAAAGTTCTGTTGGGAAGATCATGTGACCAGGGAGTCACTAGATACAATGGTTGCACTGCTAGAGAGAGGGCAGGGCTCAAAAAGGGGTGTTCCAGAGCCTGTTTCAGAAGAGGAAGGGGATGTGACTTTGTAAATGGTTGCTATAGAAACAAAAAAAGCTTGTTACATTATAATACATTAAAAATGACATTCAGACTTGTTTAAATAAAAAAAATATGCTACAAGTATTTTCTCATAGTACAGAACTGATTTATTTAATTAAAAAACACACGTAGGAAATTGTTTAGTCTGCAGCTTTAAAGTTTAAAGCTCCCGCATCACATGGGCCAATAGGAAGCCGCACCGGTGATGTCATGACTTCCTATGGGCCGCAAGGCCCAAGATCTTTAAACAGCTGACATATTTTGAACCATGGTAGCCGAGGAGAACTTTCACCGGCACCTAATTCGGAGGAAAGTATCTCGGGAAGCAGGGAGTCTGCGGAGCTGAAATTAACAGGCTTGGCTGGCCTCTTTAAAGTCCGGCTACAACATGTCTAATGTATACATCTGTATACATTTATACATTTGTATACATTTAAGAAACAATATAAGAGAGAAAATTAAGCAATTATAATATCCTTAGTTTCTTGATGGGCACAACAGTTTTCTTTGTTCAATAGATATGGAATCCTGAGACAGCGCAAGTTATTGATAACAACTGTGGCTTTTTCCTTAAAAGCACAAGTGAGTCTGCTCTTCTGTGCTGCTGTGTAAAACACAGAGCGACCGATGACAAAATACTATATTTAATACTAAAAGTCCTTGTTTTGATGCATGTCAATGGTTATAATGGTTTTTTTTGTAGCGTCAGAGTGAGATATGAGAATGTTTCCTAGGCATATACAGTATATTCTCGTCCTCTTGGGTCCGGCATTTCTTTCTTGATGCAGATGAAAGGGGCACCAGTTGACGAGTGTAGCCTGCTTCGAACTAATAGATTAGTAAGAAAATATTCATATGGTATGACCGTAATATGTATTTATGTTCTGTTATTTCTGGGAACATTTTGTCTTTTTTAATATGATGTGTATACTTCAAAGCGGGATTTACCATTTCCGTTAGTGGGAGTACAGGATAAATCACAATCAGTTTAGTGCAGTCAAACATTATGAAGAGCGTAAAGATAACGCTTACTAACTCCTTTTACCTTCCAGTTATTACTTGTTGCCCTTCACTGGTGGGGTGACTGCGGCTTTTTTTTATACGGCTTGCATTGCAGTTTTATGATGATGCAGAATCCCAGATGCATGGCTATTTTTTCGGGTGAATCCATTGGTTACAGCAACTTTTATTAGACATCAGCAAAGAAAACCATTTAGTCATTATGGAATTATTATGAATGGGGCTGGAATACTGACTAGGAGGGGATACAATAAAAAAAATAAAACTGTTAACCCATTTTAAAGCTGAAGTATTTATTGTAGTTATGATATTAATTATACATTTATTTGCTTGGAGTTCTGACACCTTTATCCCTACAACAACAAAAAACACCGCCCAAATGGCAGGATATGAATGGGGTGTGGGTACCGCTTAGACATACAAAATCTATTGTTGTATAAATACTTTTACTTTGCCTTTTTTATAGACTGATCACATACTTTATTTTGAAATGATCTGTAACCCTTTTGATTGATGTAAAAACATGTTTGTGTGACTTGAAAAGTGTGTCTCTGTAAGAACCGTGAATCAGGCCAGATTCCTGCAGCATTGGAACGGCTGCTGTGTTCTTTTAGCTACTAACCTGGCACATAATGAAACTTGCTTGTTAGTGCACTATTGGGCTCTGGAGTATTGGGTCTGAATTACACGTTAAATTATGAAGTAACATTTACAAATGATAGAGAAGCGTGTTAAATGCTAGATTGCTTTCTTCTTATTGCAGTCACCAGCAGGACAGTGTAGGTGTGAAATATGTCATATGAGGCTGCGTCCAGGCTGGGAGCGGGTGCGCTGGCGCTCGAGCGCTGTGACGTCATGTGTTCTGCTTGGCCGTGCTTTCCCTGGCCAGCTAGTTGCGCGCGTATGGGGTGCGGCCATGACGTCACGGAGCTGGTTCACCCTTATTGGGCGAACTGTTCACGTGACGCACCAGCGAGCGGCGTAAACAAATTTGCTTGCCTCTGCAAGCAGCTGAGTGCCGTGCGCTCAAGGGCATGCGCGGGCACTCGCTCACGCTGGCCACACACATTGGCCGCTCAGCGTCACCCTGGCCGCAGCCTAAGGCTGCGCTTATACAGGTGGCAACGGCGACGCGACTGATGATATCATAGGTCGCCGTCGCGATTGCGACGAGTTGTATTTGAAGTTTAGGCAACGTCGCTGGATGATGTCATAAAAGGGGAGGGCAGAGACACGAAGAAGTTCCCGATTGGCCGCAAGGGGAGAACGTCGCTGAAAAAATCAAATATCAGTGACTACCAGATTTCTGGTAGCACTGTCGCTCTGTCGCCGGCGACAATGCATTTGTTTTGCCGTGACGGTGATGTTGTGTCACTGACACTGGCACTATAAGCACAGCCTAACTGTGATGAGTGGCAGGATTCAGACCAGTAATTGGATAAACTTTAACCCAGGTTGTGCTGAAAAGCTGTGTAGTAGCAGGCATAAACTAATAGGGTCCCATGTTAAAATGGATAAGAAGTTAGGGGTGAAACGCTGTGCTCATTTGCATGCCATTGCCCAGAATCCCTAGCTGTAGTGGAAGCAATGTTTGCCAAGCGATAATGGGGAAAGATAGGGTCTGAGACATGCAAATGCACCACCAGTGGTATCTTTACTTAATGATAAGCCTGAGAAAGTTGAATGACGGACAGTTAGACCTTTATAAGCCCTGCTGGGCTAAATGCTGTGAGGCCATTTTTACACAACTATTTTTCCTAAGCATATAGATGGCAATATATATATGTAAACCAAAGGAACTCAAAGCTTTTGTGAGAAAATAACTTTATTATTGTGATTTTGCCATTGTGTATTTGAGTGATTGTCTTTTTGATGTTCCTGCTGTCTGTGAGTGAGTGTTGTGCCCTGTGTGATTGTGTCTATTTTTCATTGTGCCGTTTACCAGCCTGTCAGCGAGTGTGGTTATCTGTGTATGTAATTGGTTCTCCGTCCCGTTCCTGTGCATAGAAGTGACTTTGTAGTTAAGAGAGCATTACCAATTTTTTCAGTACATGAAACAGTATCTACAGTGTGAAAACATGGTACGACTAAGGAAGTGCTTATCTAAGGCAGTGGTTTTAAATCTGTGTTCTCTAGACCAGCGGTGCGCAAACTGTGGGGCGCAACCCCCAGGGGGGGCGCAAGACTACCGACGGGGGGCGCGGGGTTTACAGAGGCCCCGCGCGCTTCCCGAAGGCACTTAAATTAAGTGCCGGGGGAGCTGCAGGGCCTCTGCAAACCTAACTTACCGTGGCTCCGGCGGCTTCCTCCTGCGTCACCATGGCAACGCGGCGTCAAAATGACGCTGCGAGGTCATGTGACGTCACGTTGCTATGGCAACGTGACGTCATTACGCCGGAGCGCGGGTAAGTTGGGGTTGGGGGGGGGCGCGGGAGTGAGGGGACAGCCGGCAGGGGGGCGCAGGGAAAAAAGTTTGCGCCCCCCTGCTCTAGAACACAGGGTTCTGCTCAAATACATTACCTGGGCCCCAGAGAAACATTTGGTAATGGGACATTTGACTATTTCCCCATTCATTAGGTCAGGGGAGCTCATCTCCAGTCCTCAAGCCTCCCTAACAGGTCAGGTTCTCAGGATATCCCAGCTTCAGCACAGGTGACAGGTAAAATTACAGATACATGTAATGTACAGAGTTAGGGGAATCAAGTCCCATGATTTTATGTATTGTTTTTGCCATATTTCTTACAACCTAACAAATTACTTGGGCTTCAATAATGTTGTTTTTTTTGGTCTCCAGTTTCTTCACAGAAGCATTATAATAGGAATTCTTGATAAACTACATTACGAATGACATGAGTATGTGCATGTTTACATGTTGACCGTGGATATAAAATACGGCTTCGATAATATGAGACGCTTGTGATGGACAAACGCTGCAAATGGGTGAACTTTCCATTTCCAGCAATAAGGGAAGGCAGTGGAGTCATTAAACAATGACTAACTCTCACTGCAGTGTTTTTACTGAAGCGTATTGTGTCATGCGGCTTACAAGCGTTCTAAAAGACAAGCGCATTTGTTTGTGTATGTCCTGGAGAATAGGCGTAAAAGGCTACCGCTGGGGTTAAAGGTTAATGCTGATAGAGCTACTAGAACACAGAAAGAAAAACAAACAGGCTTTCAGCAGCAGATTAACTAGTCACAGAAAAGCCAGATAAAAAAAAAGATGATTGCTGCATGTTTGGGTGAAATAAGGCTGGCTAAATCTCAACAAAACAGCACTTGCACCAGTATCAGGTAACATTTCTGTTGACACACACACACACACACACACGATGTGTTGCCTCTGCTCTATTTAATGAGGGTTATTTACTGATAATAAAATGAGCTCATTCATACTTCAGATTCAAACAGAAATTGTGGGAGCTTTTCAAACGCCTCAGAGACAATCAGAAAATACAGAAAGAAGGCATCTTTTAGAGAAATAAATAATGATGGTGAGTAAAAAAAAAGACAAAAACCCTCCACTGCACAGCAAATAAAAATATCACGTGAGAGCACATTCACGTGTCAGACAGGTCTGCAACCCTGCCTTTCCCCATTATCTCCTAGCATACAGTAAAGTGCATAACCAGTAAATCTACTCACAAAAGCTGTGTGTGAGCAGGGTTACTGGCTGTGCACTTCTTTAACACAGGCAGTGCTGAAAAGCTGTGTAATACGGCAGGGATAAGCCAATAGGGCTCCATGTTAAAATGGACAAGATGCAAAAGGTGACACACTGTGAGTGCTCATTTGCATGTCATTACCCAGAATCCCTGGTTGCAGTGGAAGCATTGTATGCTAAGAGATAAAGGGGGAAAGCAGGGCTGCAAAACCTGTCTGAAGCGTGACTGTGCTCACGAGTGGTATTTTTATTTAGAGAATAAGAACAGGGAACGGGACCATAGCCATGATGTGTAAGGATGGGTGATGTGGGGAAAATGTGAGGACGTATATTTTTACTCAAAGAGTGGTAAATGTATGAAATTGCGTTCCAGGAACAGCGGTATTGTCAAATACAGTACAAGGAAAGAATGCAAGGGAAAGAAACAAGGGATGTGCAGGGGTAGGAAATACTGGCTTAATACTGGTCTAAGATTGTGTTGAGTCTACAGCTTTGCTTCATGAAGGGAAATCGAACAGAAAATATCAAGTACTGCAAAATATTTGGCAATATCCGTCCCAAACCTCTTTAGAAATCATATTTAGGCTTGAAATCCCCTCTTCTATAAAAGTGGACAGGACATTTTAGTTTATTTGTGGCTCAACGAAAACCATGCAATATTTTTAGAAAAAAATACAAATACACATGCAAGTTACAGAAGTGATGTGTAGCTCAAAATGTGCATTTGCCATTGGCACCCTGCACCAAGCAAACCCCTTTATTCTGACTTTAAATACCAACATAAATAGCCCTTGAGTTGCGCTAAGGCTTACCACCATTTCTACTTTCCTAAGATTATAATATTAGACAGGGATGTTTTTCTGCCTGAGCGTCTGTAAAAAGCATTGTTACATGTTACATTATGGTTCAGTTGCTGTATCATTGCAAAGTCATACACCTGCCATGATGTGCTTACTGTTATTGATTTCTGTGTTAAACTCAATGCTCGCAGCGAATTGGTTCATAGGGAGTGTTACCATGTATCCTGATTAATGTTTAGGTTTCCATTAAAGCAGGAAGCCAACAGACATCTGTATGAGTTTAACTCATATACTGTTAGTATGCACCCCATGAGCATGTCCTGCTACTTTTATTTTATATATATATATATATATATATATATATATAGAGGTATCAGTACCATGTTAGCCGAGCTTCAATAATAAAAAAATAAATAGACGATACCGTTCTGTGGCTAACAAAATGCTTTTATTTGTGCGAGCTTTCGAGATAAGAAAAGATCAGTGTATCTCGAAAGCTCGCACAAATAAAAGCATTTTGTTAGCCACAGAACGGTATCGTCTATTTATTTTTTGATTATATATATATATATATATACAAAAATGTAGTCAGTATTATGTAATAATACAGAACTGATTTTTTTTAAAGAAAACACACATCTAGGATATTGCACAGATTGTTCCTTTTTAAATTGTAAAGGTAAAGAAAACTATGATGGTAAACAGTAATATATATATATATATATATATATATATATATATATATATATATATATATATATATATATATTACTGTTTACCATCATAGTTTTCTTTACCTTTACAATTTAAAAAGGAACAATCTGTGCAATATCCTAGATGTGTGTTTTCTTTAAAAAAAATCAGTTCTGTATTATTACATAATACTGACTACATTTTTGTTTTTTAATTCCTCTCAATGGCATTTTTAATGAGTTTTAATATAATGAGCATCCTTTGATTTCTATAGCCAGCTTTAGCCCACCTCCTCAGCAGTGCAAGATCTTTTGCAACACATTCCTGTTTGTGATAATTTGTTGCCAATATTCCCAGCAGTTTGAGCTGCAAACTGTAACAATAGATAATGTCACCTTAGTAATTATAAAACGTGTAAGCTGATTCTATTCAGATCCAATGTAAAAAAATTGTGTTTATACAAATAAGTGAATTTTACCTCCTCGGCTCAAATTAGAGGGAAAAAACCGCGCAGACTCAATCATCCCTGAACCGCCGTTTAGCTGTGACGGAGTAAGGAGTCACGTGGTGACGCACCAGTGAAGGGTCACGTGGTGCGAATGGAGACTCCGGATTCTGTCAAGGCATCGGGGAGCAGCTGACGCGCTGTGACAACAGGCGGAGTATCCTTACAGAGGAGGGACGCTGTACACCAGAAGCACAACTTGCCAAACCACTGCCCATTTTAATTGGATGTTTGTGTCATTCTTATGTCTGTCTTATATTTGAGTAAAAAACTTTATTGCACCAGGAGGTGTGCGCTTTCTCTTCTTCTCTTTTATCTTGGTAATTATAAGACTGCATTGTTGCTGGGACTTACACTGACTGAAGGATTGATTGAAACTGAAAGGCAGCCATTTCCTGAACCCTGAGATGCTGGATCTTTGCTGATCGATCACAGGAGAACGAATCAATCAGCAGCTTTGGTAATTCATTTTCAATAAAGGTAATCAAAGGCGACATATATTAGAAAAAAAAAAAGATTAATTTTTTTTTGTTTTTTAAAGGTGCTGCTTGATCTGCTACTTTAAGGTTTGCATGTTAATCTTTACACTACTTGGACTCAAAAGAGAGCTCCATTTCAACCTCCTGGACACTTAATGTTTCAAAAGTGCCTGAGCAGAGCATTCATTATAAAATAAATAAAAACAGCATGGGAAAGGGCACGAAGAGAGAGATCGCTTAAAGTAAGTATTGTATGTCTTTATTTATATAGCGCCATTAATGTACATAGCGCTTCACAGTAGTAATACAGGGCGGCAATCAAATAATAACAGATAATATAAATAACAGATCATGGGAATAAGTGCTTCAGACATAAAAGTAACATTACGGAAGAGGAGCCCCTGCCCCGAGGAGCTTACAGTCTAATTGGTAGGTAGGGAGAACGTACAGAGACAGTAGGAGGGAGTTCTGGTAAGTGCGTCTGCAGGGGGCCAAGCTTTATGTATCATGTGTCCATGATTATCCAGTGCTATTCATATGCTTCTTTAAGCAAGTGTGTCTTAAGGTGGGTCTTAAAGGTGGACAGAGAGGGTGCTAGTCGGGTACTGAGGGGAAGGGCATTCCAGAGGTGTGGGGCAGTCAGTGAGAAAGGTTTAAGGCGGGAGAGGGCTTTAGATACAAAGGGGGTAGAAAGAAGACATCGTTGAGAAGAACGCAAGAGTCGGGAAGTAAAATAACGATTGCATAAAAAATATGGCGATCAACATGTACTGCTGCTTCTACTTTTGAAGTGTCCTTATGACATAACTGGTACTGCATCGGCACTTCTAGCTTTCTGGGTGCAGATCTGGCGGACAGCTCCCAGGGATACCCCCCCCCCCCCTCTTTTCTGCCGTCTGGGACCTGCTCACGGTCATGTGATTGCTCCAGAACCAATCGCATGACCGAGAGTCACTCCCGGCACTGTAAAGGGTAACAATGTTTTCAATGCTTAATCTATGGCCATTAGTAAAGGATTATATTACGGTTTGGTGACCTCAAATTATTCCTTATTCATGTGACACACTCAGCAAGTGAATTTATTTTCTCTTACACTTTCAAACATTCCACGACATGAAAATGAGAACTTAAATGGGCACATTTGAAATGGAAATTAAAATGAAATGCTACAAGACACTCATTCCAAATAAAACAAATAATTATAATAAGCATATGAATTTCTATACTCTATGTCAGGGCTGGCCAACTCCGGCCTCAAGGGCCACCAACAGGTCAAGTTTTCAGGATATCCCTGCTTCAGCACAGGTGGCTCAATCAGGGGCTGAAGCAGGTATATCCTGAAAACCTGACCTGTTGATGGCCCTTGAGGACCGGAGTTGGCCACGCCTACTCTATGTAGTGTTTCAGGACAAAAAACCGCTGACGTACTGCAGGTGCTTCTGCAAATATTTAGAGCACAATACGTTTGTTTAACAAAAATACCTAAAAGTAACGAGGGGTTTTAAAAACATACTTCTCTGTTTGATCTAGGATACTCCTATCACCTGAAAAATCTATAGCGAGAAAGACATTTTTCACAGTGATCCTTTGAGGCTTTGCAAAGGCATGAAAAGTGAACTGACTCGCATTCCTCGTGGAACACGGAGCGTTTAACGCATTCCGCGACTCTCCCTACGAGATCCCCTTTGACAGGAGACCTGGGCAGCAAATTAGAGCAGCACTGTTTGTTTAACTTCTTAGTAGTTGCAACTAATGACTGCGAAATTCAGGTAGCATTATGAGAAAAGGAGAAGGGAAAGAGTTAATATGTTGTTGTGGTTAAGGTCAAAGGTATTGTTAATGGGGATCTAAAGAGACGCAGGTCACTATTTCTAAAACGGGTTTATCTTTTGTGGACGTTTAGAATTAAACTTAAATTTTAAGATTATAAAATATGTGCAAATTTACATTAATTCTATTTCAAATGGACTATTAATACAATAACTTTTTCATAATAGCACTGACAGTAGCAGCAGCGCTGTGCAGAATTTTTAAGGCGCAATGAGTTTCTGCCCTGTGCAGGGGATCGCAAACTGAAGGGCGCAACATTTTCTAGGGGGCTGAGGGGGGGCACGGCGATTACAGAGGCCCCGCGCTCTTCCCCACAGCATTTAAAATATATGCCGGGGGAGTGCGCGAGGCCTCTGTATGTCTCTAACCATCTCTCCGGCGGCTTCTGACAATGCGTTGCCATGACGCCACGGGGTCAAATTGCAACACGTTGCCATGGCAACGAGATATCACATGACAACGTGATGTCAAATGACGCTGCTGATGCCGGACAGAAGGAAAGGGGGGAAGTGCGAGCAGGGGGGAGAGCAGGCCGGGGGGCAAAAACAAAAAAGTTTGCGCACACCCCTGCTGTAGAGAATACAATCTAATGTTGGTTCCTGAGTCACAGGGAGATAAAAAGTGACTTGCCCAGGGAACTCACACCAGGATGTTACCCGTGTTCCCCCTCTTCAATGGCAGTGACAGTACCACTGACCTACTCCTGGAAGCAAGAAAGCCCGTTACAAATGTGGGCACACCCATGAATACTGTATGTGATACACTTGGAATACTGATTAGTTTGCCCTCTGTCCTGCAAAACATTGCAAAGCATGTCTGAAGTTTACTTATCCATACCGGACGTCAGTGGTATGATACAATTCCATTCATTTTGATCGTTTGCCAAATGTAAGAAAGTTGATATATCAAGTCTTAAATTTGACAGTTTCTTAACCAAACCAAATCCACTCAGACCTGGTGAATTATTTGATGCACAAATAAATGGAGCAAATAGAAGCAAGGACTGTAATATATATCCTATAATAAATAATATGTGAGTCTACTACTCTAATTCACTGCCCCCCTTATCACATGAGGACGCAAGTTGAGAATAAATGTAATACAATTGTTTATGTACAAACAACATTTGTTGATATATTTGCTATAATTAGTTCTGTCTGTATTGATTATGTTTTTTATGCTTGTTTCTGTTCATGCATGAAACACTAGATTTACATTTTAGGGAATCACCATACCATATACATTTGTTAATTGTGCCACAAAAAAAGCAGCAGGTACAGTATGAAACATATTTTCTGCAGTCATAGAGTTTCCGTTAATTTGTATTCATAGATAGATAGATAGATAGATAGATAGATAGATAGATAGATAGATAGATAGATAGATAGATAGATAGATAGATAGATAGATTACTATAGCACACATCATAGAATGATGTTTTATTTGTGATTTCATATGCTTTGATTAACAGGATCCTTCTTGCATATACACCATTATCTTTTGTTGTATGCATAGTCTTCTAAACTGTATTTGCTGGACTCTCTTGGTTTGTGTTAATTACAATGAGATCTGGACTAGAGCAGAGTAAGGAGAAAGGTGTGTAGACTTAGAGGTGCACCAAGAGTCAATTGGAAAAGAATAGGAATTTCTTTAGAAAAAGTAACTTTATCAGGGATTTTTTTTTTTCAACGACCAGACAAGATCCATAAAGGTTGTTAAATGTTTCTGCGCTGGGATTTTAGCAAGAGTATCTTGGAGGAAGGAGGCAGCTTTTGCTGGAGCAACAGAAATCTAGTACTAATGTCTGTTGAAACTGTAATAGAACAGGACAGAGAAGCTCTGAAAAAGGTCCATGGGCGTAGAACTAGAGAGAGACAAATTATTTGACGCAAAGACTTTATTCACACGTGCGAATATTCGCAGACTGATTCGGCTACCTTAAAAAACCTTTTAAACCTTAAAGCGAATATGTATGAGAGATGTCTGTGCACAAGGAATGGGCACCCCTTAGATACTTTGGAAATATGCTAATGGGAGTCATTTGCATATCCGCTTACCATATTTCCCAGGTATCCGCAGGTGTTGCATACTGTGTCATATTGGTTATGTTGATTTAGTTAAGTAAATGGTTGGTGGAAAATTGAAGATCAGAAGTCACCTCTGAGACAGATCCCTTCTTTGGGACCTTCAGAATGTCACATAATCACCCGGTGACAGTAATCTCTTGAGGTTGAAATATTCTATGTACATGGAAGAAATATCATTCCGTCTCTATTGGCCGCCCGATCCAATAAAGGAACATCCATATCTAGCAAAAACGTGTCTGGATTCAGTGAAAGTGGTGGTCTCTGGGGATTGAATACAATGGCTGAGCTCAGTGATGGACTATTTTTTTTATCACCTAATCTGTATATTTGTCAATATGAATATTTCCCACTGTCTCGCCATTAATAACGGTTACATTGATTTTTTGCAATAAAGCCAGTAATAACCAATCGAGGTGTTTATACTGTAGCAATCGAAATATACTTTTTGGATAGGCTGGGGTTGATTGTTAACCTTTTTAAATAAATATATAATGCTCTTAAAGTTTGAAAGATCGCTGCTTCTCAGTTACGAACCAGCCCAAAATGTGTTCATTGTTCTGCTTCCCACGTGTTTGAGATTGTGCGATTTCCTTTCCACACACAATGATATGTTCACCTGAAACTTAAGTATCTTATCAATTACCTGCTCCAAGAGTTTTTTGGCAGGGAGTTGTTTTTTGGCTTTGTCTTATGAATAATGAACGCAGAAGAACAAGTCTGGAAAGATGACTTGCGTTTCCAATGACCTGTCTTGAAAGAAGTGATATTGGTTATGTTGATTTAGTTAAGTAAATGGTTGGTGGAAAAGTAAAGATCGGAAGTCACCTCTGAGACAGGTAGTGAAAACACTGCTTTTGAAGTGTCAATCTGCTAACAGTTTTTCAAAGAAGAACTAGCCAGCAACGTGTGCCATATCAGTTTGGAATAGCCTTTTAAAAGACTCTTGAATAAACTTATACAAATAAAAGGTTGACAGTTGAGCTGACAACATTTATTTAAATACTTAATTACTGGTATATATTAGGCTTAGAAAAATGCTTTGTTGGCATTGTTAGTATTTACATGCAAAGTTGTAGTCAGTCTATCATTTGTTTTAAATAATTGCATAAATACATTACCATCTGAAACAACTTACATTTGCACTTATTATCATGGACTTAAAATCGAATGCAATATTTTGTAGAAGCCAGTGAGTGTTTGGTAGGAGATGTTCATGTTGATAAAGATTTCCTGTACAAATCAGCAATGTTTCATAGTTTAATATAGTCAAAGAGGGCAAATGAAATTAGACCAGCAAAACCATCCAAGGTTCAATCAAACCGCTGTTGGCTCAGATACCAACTAGGGGCCCCGGGGGCGCAGGGAGGATATCTGAATCTATTGGTCACAACAAAGCATGATTGTTCTAACCAATTGAGTAAACTCTGATTTAGTTGTTCTGCAATACACAACTTTCCTATACTTATAACTGGCCCATCTTAAATAGTGAACTAATTATAAGCCATACGCCTTTTGTAGCACATCCTTGAAGATATACAAATCTATTATTGAATTTGTATCTTTTGAAAATAAACAAATACTGAACCGTATTGTAACCATGTAACTGTTGTGCCATGTCCCTATTCACCCCTCCTATCTACCCCCCTACCTCCCTCCCTTTCCCTTTTGTATCCCTTAATCCCCCCTCCCCCACTCCCCAATGCTAGATGCATATTTAAAAATTCTCAAAATTCTGTTTTATCAAAAGAAATAAAAATACAAAGTTCAAATATATATATATATCTTTCTTATTTATTTATTTGTATATATCAGAGGTACTCTATAACCTTTAACATCTGCTATAATATTAAAGAAACTAGGATTTGAGAAAATATACTAAAATGTGTTCTTTAAAACAAAAAAAAAGATCAACAGATATTTATGGCTTGAGAAATACTTGATCACAAACAGAACAGTTACATTGATTCCACTACGGGGTTACCCTCACATATATGCCACTTCCTTCCGTTCACACAGCTCTGAACTGGACAGAATTGCAATTATACTCTCATCTTCTCTTCCCAAATCATCCTCCCACTTCATTCAAGTGGAAACATCCCCTGCCCACAAACTGCCTTTATAGGCAGAGTTCATGGAAACCTCTTTGAAAGTTGTGTTGTTTTCGCATATTCTTGGGAAACTTCAAAATGTTGATGTTAACATTATGTCTATGATTTCTACAGCAATGTCAGGGTTCCTTCTTCCAACCCATGATTCAATGTTACATGAATAAATGAATTTAGGTAAGAAAACTGATCATTTTAAGGCCAGCCTCATGTTAACAATAGTTTTTTTTTTTTTTTTTTTTTTAATAGACAATTTATATTTAATATATATTTAATAACATGCAAAGGTTATGCATAATTCCTAAATATTTCCAAGGGTCCCATAAAAAAAACAGTTATTTTATTTTTATGTAACATACTTAATAATATACAGGAAGGCCTCGCTTCTCGGCGATCTGCTGATACGGCGGTACCGAGAAGGGGGCCACCATCTCTGCGCATGCGCAGAACGGGGAAGTCAGGGGTCGCGCATGCGCAGAAAAGGTGGTTGACGAGGGTGCGCATGTGCAGAACGGAGGTTGCACGCGACGAACGGAGGTTGCGCATGCGCGGAAGGGGGCAATGCGCACATTCCAAAGATTGCCGGTTCCGCTTTGCGTCGATTTTCGCTTTGCGGCGGGCCCATAGAACGGAACCCGCCGCATGCCCGGGGCCCTCCTGTATTGTAAATAACGTTTATAAAAGTCTAAAGCGTAGATCCACAAAAGGTTATTAAATAATTATCGATCTGCTAAATTGGGTTAGGGGTACACTAAGTCATATCGGATAACCCCAAAGATGCTTAGCGTTAGGATGTCCTCTCGTTCCCCTGAAAAATAGCAGATTGCTAACTTTTAACGGACCCCAGGCTTACTGACATACCGATCATATGGTAATGGGCAGTATACCTAACAAAGCGTATCCTCAGACCTCCGTTCATGTTAGCACATGTTAGCACATGGGAATAACGCTACGATATTTGGAACCTTCCAAAAGCTGCATTTACTTATTATCATGGAGTTATTTCAAGAAATAGCTTGCAAGAAAAAAGGGCAGGTCTTAAGTACCCACCCGATTGTACTGAGTGTAGGACTTAACCCTTTCAGTACACGTGTAATACAAATACATATATGATGGAACATATTAATGGTAGAAGCACATTTAAACCCAGAGACCGAACATGAAACACAGTGTGTTTCATGTTCGGTCTCTGGTTTTAAATATATATTGCCATGCTCAGAAGCACTCCTCTTTGACACTTATGCGTATATATATATATATATATGTGTGTGTTGTGGTTATTTGGGGGGTTCAATATGAGCTTATAGGGGTCCTGTATGGTAGAAGCACATCAACAGATGCATCCAATATTGTGTTATTTTCATGTAGTAAACTATACTATCCTTTTTAAGGGATCTGCATATTAGAACAAGAACTACCAAGAGATAGAAGTTGACAAAATAACTTTTAATCACACATAATTCAGTCATTGTATGTGAAATTATTTTTTTTAACTTTTAACAAACGATATAAAATAAACACACCAAAGAAATAAATAACAGAAAGTTCAGTGCCTCTTCTTGCTTGTGCCGGGTGGGCAGCCTGCTTCTTCTTGAACTTTCTCTTGCTGTCTGCCCAGCGCTAATTGAGCATATGTATGCTGTGGACGGCGTTCCCAAAGGCATTTATGCGGCGGAGTATGTCCCCTCAAATCTGCTGCTTCTCTGTGGTGCTGGCCCTGGAGCAGAGGACCCTAAAAGTTTAGAGTGGTTGTCAACCACTCCATTTGTTAGGATCTCCAGCTCCTCGTCAGTAAATCTGATGCTCCCAGTCTCAGGAGCAGTCCCAGCAGAAGGGGTGGAAGCCTGCTCAGCCATCTCAACTGTAGAGCTGTTTAGCTGAAATGGCTTAAGTTATTCAGTTTGTAATGTGTATTTATTTTAAATTGCAACATGCTCATAGGCGTTCTGTTAGGTCACGCATATGCGTAACGTGTCACAAACTGACATGCGCTAATAAGACTTTTTACCAATGCGCTAATAAAACTTTTTACCAATGCGCATGTGCAATGTATTTTTTAACCCATCTCAGCGATACGATAATCCCCGTTCATACAGGTAACGTTACGATGGTCGTTTTTTTGCATCTCATTAGCTTTGAGAATACCTGTTAAACTAAAGAAAAATAACTTTGGTTCCCAATTTTGGGAAATATCGTTATTAGCACAAAAATGACGGCCTTCCTTGAATCTACCCCTAAGTTACCTGAATTTAATTAGGATTCAATATGTTTAAGGCTATATTTACTAAGCAGTGCTCTTCTATGGGACTCCTTCCTAGACATCTTACTGTCCATTGGAACTTATCCACACCCTATACTGGGCCTAGAAGAGTATCTATGGATGTTTTCTTTCAGCAGAGAAGATTGAACATCGGCATATTAAGGTCCCTATTCCGTCATTTGACACTGCGACACTAGAGAAGGAGGAGGGCGACGCTGCAGGAGGAGGTAGGAGGCCCTTACAGATGCCCATGCAATCCCCTGGAAATCAATCTTCACTAAAATAACTAATGACCTCCATGCTGCAAAAGACAAAGGTCATTACACGCTGTTCATATTGCTTGACCTCTGTGCAGCCTTTGATACTGTGGACCACCCTCTTCTCCTTCACATTCTCAATACACTTGGTATCCATAACACTGCTTTATCCTGGATTTCTTCTTACCTCTCCCATCGTACTTTCAGTGTCTCTTTTTTGCTAACACCTCCTCCTCTATCAATCTCTCTGTAGGGGTACCCCAGGGGTCTGTCCTGCGACTTCTTCTCTTTACACATTCTATCTAGGTAACCTTATCACATCTCTTGGGTTCAAATATCACCTCTATGCTGCTGACACAAATTTACTTTTCAACCCCATACATTACACCTGCTGTACATACCAAAGTCTCTGAATGTCTCTCCGTTATATCATCCTGGGTGGCCCTCTGTCGACTCAAACTTAACATGTCAAAAACAGAGCTCCTGTTGTTATTATGTTCATATTATTTGATGGGTTAATATGGTTGACCTCAGAGTACAGACTATGATTATGGAATGTTATGTACTTTATATGTAAAACTCAATAAAAATTTGTTATAAAAAAAAAACCAGAGTTCCTCCCAAGCCTGGCCCTACTGCCCCCTTCTACATACTGTTGGCAGCATTATCATATACTCGGTATCACAGGCACACTGCCTAGTGATTACATTTGACTTCTTCCTTCACATTCTCCTCTTTCATGAAAAATGTAGCTAAAACCTGTAATTTTATTTCATAACGTTGCAAAGATATGCCTTTTCCTCTCTTGCTCTACTGCTAAAACTCTGACTCAGGCCCTCATTCTCTCCCGTCTCGACTATTCTAACCTTCTACTGTCCGGCCTTCTTGCCTCTCACCTGTCTCCTCTTCAATAAATCTAAAACACTGTTGCTAGAATCACTTTACTCTCTCATAAATCTGCCTCAGCAACTCTCCTACTGAAATCCCTCTCTTGGCTTCCTATAAAATTCCGTATTACTTACAAAAATTTCCTCCTCACTTTTAAGGCTAGATATACACTCTTGTGACCCTCCTTACATCTCAGCCCTAATTTCTCACTCTACACCATTCTGCTAAAGGACATCTTCGCTCTACCCCTTTTGTATATAAAGCCCTCTCCTGCCTAAAACCTTTCTCACTAACTACCCCACACCTCTGGCATGTCCTAACCCTCAATATCTGACTCTCTATCCACTTTTAAGACCCGTCTTAAAACACACCTCTTTAATGAAGCATATGGGTAACTCTTTGACTGATACTATACACCTCATACACATTGGCCCCTTGTAGATGCACTTACCAGAACACCTTCCTACGGTCTCTGTACGTTCTTCCTACTTACCACTTAGATTGTAAGCTCTGCAGGTCAGGGACGCCTTTTCCTAATGTTACTTTTTTTTGTGCTAAGCACTAATTCCCATTATGTGTTATATTATTGTCACGTGTTTTACTGCTGTGAAGCACTACTGTATGTACATAAATGGCGCTATATACTGTAAATAAAGATACATATATACATACATACTGCCAGTGCCTAGCCTGTAAGGGCAGCTCAGCTGTTGATCTTTAAACACAATCACTTTAAAAAAAAATTTGCTACTGCAACTATTCTTAATATCACTGAACAAGATGAAGAGTCTGGAGTGTTTTCTGCAGAAACGCAGGTCAGCGACGGTTGGTTGCGGTGCAAAACTCATAAGGAACATCTGAGTGTTAGGGTCACCCTGCCATGATGTTTTTAAATATGTAAAATAAGTGTTTTTGATTATTAGACATGTAGTACGCTTGATTGTACAATTGTAGCTTGATAGCTATGAAATATAGGTTTCCTAGCTAGAAGCAACAACAGTAGCAACCAGTGACCCAAAAATGAGTGCATGTACTAATCTGGCTTTTACAAATGTACAGTAGCTTGAAAGATGGTGCAAAATGTAAAACATAGCTCTGTTTAGAGATGGACACTTGGCCTGGTGTTTTGATTTTAGTTTTGGTTCTAAATCATTTTTAGAATTTTAGTTCTAAAAATCATAAGAGTTTTGGCTTTGAATTTGGTTTCGGAATGTAAGGTTCTGGTAGGTTCTGATTTCAAAACACCCGGTTTTGCCCACTTCTCCTAAGCACACTTTTCTTTGTGCCGATACATAGCCAGCCCACTTTAATATTTTATCAAACTGAAAAACTAAGTTCATCATCTGTGTTTATAACAATAAGGAAATTCCTCTTGCTATCCTCATGTAACATCAATGCAATATTGTCCCTTGGAAATGGTTTAAGATTTAATAATATTCATTTGTGTTGTTGATTCTTTCTTGTTTCTTCCAATATAAAACAGTTTTTATTAGACAGACCATATGAGCAATGCAGCTCATAAAACAACACGAATCTTCAGCAACATTGCAGATCTACAGTAGGGCAATAGATCTTTCTCACGTGTGAAATAACTGGTGTTAATCACTGTCTCTGAGTTATTGTTTTCCTTGTCTTGTTCTTAAATGATTTAGTGTGTTCTTGGGCAAGTTGTTGCTATTTAATTTAATGAGGACTAGTATGTCCCCATTCAAATGAATAGCACAATGTGGGATTCAGTGTAGAGGACCTGATTTAGAGTTTCTACTGTAATCCAAAGGTTCTCTACTCCAGTCTTCAAGACCCCCAACCGGTCAGGTTATAATGATATCCCTGCTTCAGCACTGGTGGCTCAGCCTATTTCTGCAGTTAGAACCTCGATTTAGAGTTAAGTGCAACAACCGTTAGCTGCTGGTCTTCAAATTTAATGATGAGGTCTTTGATTAGCACAATTAGCAACGCATCATTTGGGTGTCTTTTGCAATCAGACATCTGTGCATAATAATGACGTCGCCGTAACGTTTGTGCTCAATTGCACTAGAAGACATTACTTTTAGGGGACTGACCTCAGTCTGCAAGAACTGAGCCTAACAGAAGACCCCTTCATCTCCGGGGGATTGGTATTTTCTCAAGACTATGAAACATTGCCAGGTAGTTACTGTACTTGTGCATCAATAGAGCAGCAATCCCAGCCATGGCTGCAGAAAATGTATGTTGCATATGCCGGGTTCTTATAGGGTAGTCTGATTAGCACCTGGTCCTGCATAATTAAGAAGGGGTCATAAATTAACAACAACTCTAAGTTTGATGATGCTATAATACAGGTGCCATTTATTGTGTGTACCCCCGTGTTCAGCTAATTTATGGAGTAAATAAATAGAAACACCTTCAAAATAGCGTCAGCTCCGCCTGTTGAGTCGTTATGTTAACGAACCCAACGCAAACTATCTTTTGCACCTATTTTTAGTCAATGCTAAATTGAGGTCTTATTTTAGAAGCCAGAAACCGTCCGTTTGCACCCACACAATGAGTTTGCGTTACAACTCCACTGTCGTTAGCCAACGCTAAGTCCATAATGTGCAGATTTACTTACCATAATGATTAGGGCGGGGGTTCTCAACTCCAGTCATCAAGACCCCCCAGCAGGTCAGGTTTGAAGGATATCTCTGCTTCAGCACAGGTGGCGCAGTCAAAGACTGAGCCACTGATTGAGCCACCTGTGCTGAACCAGGGATACCCTTAAAACCTGACTGGTTGGGGGTTCTTGAGGACTGAAGTCGAGAACCCCTGGGCTAAGGTATACATTCAGTCAGGGACAATTCAATTGTAATGGGCCTAGAACACGTCATTTTAAGAGAACGTAAAAGAATCATGTGAGTGTCTGCTATAGTGATTGAGGCATCTGGCTGATATATTGATGTGGTTCCCAAATATATTAATAGACCATACGCAAAAACAAATGATTACTTTTTAAACCATAAATCAAATCAGAATACAATGTGAAATTGTACAAAGACTGGTCAAGCTCGGTTAGGGAAACTGTCTGCTTATATATGAAACATACTATGAATTAGGATTCTTCCAGAGCAGGTTAAGACAAATATGCTGTTAAATGTATTTTAGATTAAACTACAAAGGGAAAAGGAATAAGGAAAGATGCATGTGTAGTTTAAAGATGTTCTTAATATGTAGTTTTCAGGAAGGAATATTTTATTGATGTGCTGGCTTTATTGACTTTCTCTGGGACGACATAGCACATACTGTAGGATAGTTTAGCAGCCAGAGAAGTCAGTTTCCTAAATAAGTACTATAACCAGTAATAATTGTTTTCAGGCATTTAATAGAATAACCTTTATAAATGGACCACAATAAATCCATACATTTCTTTCAGTGAAACTTTCACTTTTAGTGGAATGGACCCCAAAACGACAAAAATGAATTGAACATTCATAATGTTTGTTAGATATGTGACACGTGTCTCAAATGCTAAAAATACCTGCAGGACTGGGCTCATCTTTAGTTAGTTAAATAGCTATTGCAACAAGTGTATTTCCGCTTTCAACCAGTGTGTATATATTATTTGACCAGTGTTTGGCTGCAGAGCAAATCTATCATGATAAATTAGATCATGCAACACCTAAACAAATACAATAATATTTATGTTTGTACCAACTGGTCTAACATCACCTTACATTAACCTTGCACAAGAACAGCCCTGAAGTGAACCAATTGTGTCGGCTTTTCTCCATATACAAACCATGTAATACAAAAGCCCCAATAACATCAGTAAACAACACCACTAAAAGAAAACAAAGGTTAAGGAAATGTATTATACCAACAACATACTCCAGACAAAATTTAAAAAAATGAAATGTCATAGAATTAGAGAACTTGGAATTCCTACCTTTCTATCTTAATTATTTTTGGTTTAAGTTACCCGCATAAACTCCAATGGTGTTAGTGGGTAGAGATGGTCGAATCCGCCCAAAATCAGTTTCCCGAATTTTCTCGCACCCCCCCCCCCCCAAAAAAAATCTGTGTCACAATGTAAAACCCGAAGACGGATTTAGTCAGTTTTAATCTGCGCGGATTCATCAAAATCCGCCATTGTATACAATCCCTTGATGGATTTGTAGAGTCTGCCAACGGATCACTGAATCCGTGGATTGGATTTTACAGATCTGTCCACGGGCTGCGGAATCCGCTGAGTGTATTGGTAATAATAATAAAAATCCGCGATACGCGAATTGCCCTTTTTGAGATTGATCCCCGGACAAAAGGAACCGGCCAATCCGCTTCGGATTCAAATCCGCCCCCAAAATTTGCCCATCTCTATTAGTGGGTAGAGAATATTGCAACAGAAACACTTTTGGGATTTTCATGTCGTATGCAAGCAGAAATCTCCGGTGTTGAGTCACTAGTCATTCACTTAAGCAGTAATTGTCCTCAACCTGAAAATAGAAGCATCTTTAAAGCCCCTACAGCTGTTTCTTCATTCTGGAATCCTCGCAAGTAACTCTCCACATCTATCTTCACGTTGACTTCATGGATGTCTATCAGTGCTGCATTTGTTTTTTGTTTTTTTCACTCCAATTACGATCAGTCTTATATCAAAACAAACATGTTACAAAGTCCAAATGTACAGCATAGGCTCAGACTGCCTGGTGCCATGAATGGCCTCGGGGGCTGATAAAAAGGCTTGATGACCTGTCTATGAGGGGGTCTGGACTTGCAAGAATGTGACAAAGTTTCTTTTAGCAATTAATCACAAGGGGGAAAGGTATCATCAATTAATAAATAATTGGATTTTCAAACTAATTTCCTTTTAGCCACTTCTTTGTAGAGATTGTGCTAATGGCCTTTAGTGATCTGAGCACCTATAGCAGTTTTTAATGAGTCTTGTCATGGGACACAGGCAGAATATACTACTCTTTTGTTGGTTAGCAGGTGGTATTGGACATTATTGTTTTCATGGTTTTAGGACTAAAATCAGTTGTGTTGCAGACAGGTGTGACTTACAGGTAGTTGTATTCTGAAACTTTATGAACTAGATTAGCTATTACATACGTATACATGGCATGTGACATAAATGCCACATCAGCCTACATAAATGTCAAATTGTACACACTGGTCCCATTTGATCTCATGCTTATATAATGGAAACTTAGACTAAATTGATTATAAAGATAAATAAGTACTGAGACATCTAGCTTTATATTGAGAACTTAGAGCGTATCATCATCATCATCATCCTCATTATTTATTTATAATGCACCAACATATTCCGTAGCACAGTACAATAAGGTTGGAGGACGAAAACAATCAAATATTAACATTCTTTGTAGGTAATGCGGATCCTGCCCCAAGAGCTTACAATCTATAAGGAAAGTAAGTGGAAACATAGGGTACGGGGGATAGGACGGGTGATGTGTTGAGATAGCAGCTTGAAGGAGTTGGCATTGGGGAAGAAGTAAGTGGGAGAGTAAACCTTTTATTCTTAATTTATTAGGTTTTTACAACTTAAATATGATAAAAATATGTGTGAGAATTTACATCATAAGGTGTATATAATTCTGAAAAGAAGATACATTTATTTCCCCAAGTGTAGCAACCCATATTATATATTCAGACAGAGTACCTCAACATTTTCATTGGAACTGGTATAAACTTGTCCTTTGAGGACAATTAATTTTACAAGTACATATCCAAGTGACCATCATCAGCTATGTGGTTACCTCCAGACACGGATATATCTCTTTAACAAATATGTTTCATCATTGTGATGGGTTTCAAAATAATGGTAAAGTGTCAGGGATGTAATTAATGTGAATGAACCAATGGAGACCTTTCCTCTTTAAAATTGTTTTTCAATCTTTCATACCAGCTTGACAAGAACTCCATAGCCTGAGTCCATCATGTGGATTGTTGTCTAAAATTAGTCTTGTAAATGGTATGTTCTTATATGTAGTATCACACATCTTGCGGCTCAGTCACTCTACCTGCAAGGTTCCTACAGTACGTCTACTGTATCTGTTTAGCTTTAGTGGTCTTGTATGTTTTACAGATAGATGACCCTTGAAGTACCTACTAATGCATTTTATTTTATATTTCCTTAAAGTTGTTTATGAAATGTAAAAGGTCAATATCCCTTAGTTATTTTAATATATATAGTATGCTTTTGGTAAAATAAAGGTAATGTGCTTTTGTAATTGTTGCCGTAATATTCTTGTGACCAGTTATTGAACTCTCGTATAATATGCAAGTCTGTCTTTTCTTGAATTTGTAAAGTCTAAATAAAACCGATGTCAAGAAAGGATTTTGAGTCCACTTTATGGGATTAAATGTAAGAAAATTAGACTATATATTAAGACTCAGAAACTCACATCAATGCAATCCATTTGTTCTGAGACTAGTGTTAATAGAGTAACAATGTATAACTGTTTACAGAATCACGCGAGGTCTCCCATGATGAACCATACTTCAGCTGCCTTTTAATCCCCTATTACATCAAAAGTAACATTCACAGTGACTGTTCTCCAACACATTTCCATTCATGGAAAGTTATGGGTGATATAATGAGAATGTAATGAGAAAGCTGCCACAAATATGACTAAGACAATTCCAAGCCAAGGTTCAAGTGTGCATGGCTCATTAACATATAATGAATAATGATACTGAGTTATAGTACAGGGTGGCTGATGATACTGAGTTTAAAGCGGGCCAGCCCATTTGGGCGGCACAGCCAGTGACCGGGGGGCGCGGCCTCCCCGAACCAGGTGGGCCACAGGAGTGGCCAGGCGCAAGCCGGGGATCGGTCACTTGCTCCTGGCTCGCAGCATAATCGGACGTCCCTCTCCTCTCCTGCTGGTAAGGTAAGGCAAGGCCCCGAAAAGGGGGGTCAATTCCCACTCTCTCCCGCATAGCCGCGTTTTTGAATCGGCGGTGAAGGGGGAGGCAAGGAGGAGAGGGACTCCCCGCGCGGCTCCACCTTAGGTGGAAGTAGTTAGGCCGCAACGGGGCTAGGGAGGGATCCCGGACCATGCGCAGTATCAGGGGAGGTGTGCAGCGCGCACTTGGTTTGTCGGCCGTTTCTTCGGGTGGGCCCTGGTCTATGGAGTGCGCGGCTCACGTGCCTGGTGGGCGGCCGTCCGCCGGTCCTTCCCGGGGGGGGGGGGGGGGGGCGGCGGGTACATGCGGCGCCTCGGCGGGGGGGCGGAAGACGGCCTCCCCCCTTTTTCATTGCATAGGTCAGGCGACGCCCTGGGCCACCTCGATCCCCGGGACTCCCCCCAGTAGCATGCACTGGCTCCACGTAAAATGGCGGCGAGGGGGGAGGGGAAGAGGCATCCTCCTCCTTGGGGCTCACGTGGTGCTCCTGCGAGAGTTCGGGCAGCTGTCCCCATGGGCAGGGGCTAGCGGGCGGCAGTTCTTCACCCCCGGACTCCCCCCAGTAGCATGCGCTGGCCCCACGAGGGCCGCGCTGCGTAAAATGGCGGTGAGGGGACTGGGGAAGAGGCATCCTCCCTGGGGGGCTCACGTGGTGTTCCCGCGAGAGTTCGGGCAGCTGTCCCCCTGGGCAGCAATCACCCTTTAGTCGCGCGGTCCCCCCCCTCCCCGCAACAGGGGGGGGGGGGCAGGGGAAACATGGGGGTCCCAGCGAGGGGCACAAGAAATGTACCGCGCGACTCTGGGGGAAAGGTTGATACCTTGGGGGGAGGTGGGGGGGGGGCGAGCACGTGGCAGCTCCCCCCCTCTCCTTTAATGACCAGCAATAAAGATTGATTGTGTTTGGGGTCAGATGCTTTATTTCGGGCCCCCCCCCTCTCCGTCAATGACTTGTGCAGTGCTGGGTTGCCAATAAAGATTGTTTGTGTTTGGGGACAGAAGTATGCATGCCTTTGGTTGTGGGGGGGGGGGGCTTTGTACAGGCCCCCCCCTTCCCCCCCGCCTCCTTTAAGCGCTTGTGCGTGGGGGGTTTGAGAGGTTGCCAATAAAAATATTGGTGGATGGGGGTCAGATGCATTATGCATTGTTATTACGCCAGGTATATGGTATGCAAGTGGTTAGTTCAACATGTGTTATGAGTAAATACGTGTCATATATGGCGTCAGCAAAATTCACGGGCCAGAGAAGGTGGCAAGCATGGGGAGTCAGAAGGTGCTAATTCAGTTGGTTATTAAAAGCCACCAGGCGTTATCTATAGTATGTCACTGTTATACGGGCCAGAGAGGTATTATACACACTATTATATAAGGTACAAGCAATATAAAACAGTTCACAATCATGTCATCATGGGGTCAATATTAAACAGTTCCCCATGCGGTATTTCATGGTCCATTAATGCCAGAAATCATGTGCGAGGACAAGGGGCATAGGCGTTTATAAGCATTATAACTGGTATAGACTGCAGAGGCAGGCGATGCATAGTAACGTGGCAGGCGCTGATAAGGTGCGTAGACGCGGTTACTTATTCGGTACGCCTGAACAGTCATGCGCGGTTAAGGGTTCATAGTTAGATATGCGTTAAGGATGGGTAGGGGGATAGAGGTTGAGGCAGGCCACGTAGCACGTAGCTGCCCACAGACCACGCAAATCCCCCTTCCAAAAAGAAAAAAAGAAAAAAAAAGCGTGTGGTTGCATTAACGGAAGGGGGTGGGGGCGTAGGCGAGGCACGCCAAGGACGCATCATGGCAGATGTGGCAGGTGGCATGGCACATTTTAAGACATGGTGGGATACCGGGGGTTGAAGGGCACATTCGGGCGTGACCGCTAACAGTCACTGGTGCGGATGAGCATGCAAAGGAAGGCATGCAAAAATATATATATATATAATTAATGGAAAGCAGGACATTCATTAACATGCATTTTATCTTATTGCAGTTGTGGAAGCGGTCGGGCAACAAGTCAGAGGCCTCCGGGTATATCGGACAGATTGAGGGCGACAGGTAGCATTAGGGCCAGAAGCAAAGTTAGCGTTTGACAAGGTAGTGCATTAGGGCCAGGAGATACACTACGCTAATAACACACATACAAAAGTAGCAGGGATGGAACTAGAGACCAATACCATGCAGCTTCTCGCGGAGGCACATAAACACGAGAAGGGATGGTTTCAAAGGCAGCTGGAAGCACTGGTGCGGGAAGCAGGGGCTAGCGGGCGTGAGAGCACGCAAGGTGGCCCCGAGGCCACGTGCGCCGAGGCATGGCCGTCCTCAAGTGACGAAGGAGGTCCTACCGGTGGAGCACGACACGCAGCAACGTTACAGAAAGGTACGTCAGCGTCCATAAGGGAAGCCAGCCTGGTGAGGGGGTGCCCCCAGAAAAAGGGGGATGCAGCCTGTTGGCAGGGACTGCTTGGGTGTGGGCGGCCACACGTAAAAAAAAAAAAATGGTCCGGCTGCAGTCTGAACAGCAGGCGAGCCGGGGTGGTGGACGGCACCAACCAACGGGGGGCAGGCTCCAGTTAGTTACCCGCCAGAGCTTGGGTTGTCTCAAGGAATAAGGGGAGGGAGGCGAGGCTACTAATAATAATTGACAAACCTTCGGGGGGGGGGGCAATTTCGTCTTCTTTTACAGGAAAAGCAGGAGCTGTCGGGACACGATCGACCTCGCCTCACGGCGCTGGTACGTTGTCCTCGACTCGTAAGCGTGCCAGCCGTCCCGTCAGATCGTCAAAGGAAGGGAAGAAGAGAGCGCGTCCGGGGGCGGGTCCCGACAGGCGGTTCACATCGCTGCCGGGGACAAGGGCGTTGCAGGGAAAGCCCAAAACGGCAGATGAAAACAGGGAAGTCGGTACCTTGCCAGGCATCGCCAGTTCTCCAGCGCCGCCATTGTCGGATGCGGGGGGGTCGAATGATGCCGAGGCGAGATTGGTAAACGCATTAGTAAAGGGTGTCCAGGTGGCGTTATTGGCAGCAGGCTTAGGCAAGTCAAGCGAAGCGCAAGGGAGCATCAGTGGGGCCGGGGCAGCGTCAGTAGCAGCAACTCAGGGCCCTGTGCTGGTGGCTGGAGGGAGCGAAGGCCCCAAGGGGGGCGTAGATAGCACCGCGCCGCCAGTCAGCCAGGAAGCGGCGGTAACCACAGTAGGGCCCGCGCAGGAGCAAGGGAAGGGCCAGGTGGCGGCGGTTGGAGTAGTAGGAGCAGGTTCAGCCACAAACACATTGTCGGGTCAAGGGGGGAGTGGGGCTGAAACCACACGGGCGGGGACTGGGGCAACAGCTAAACGGTTGCCGGACGTGGCATATGGAGACTCGTACACCGCAGTTTCGCGATCACTGGGGTCAAATTTATCATCAGAGGTCAAAGAAGCTATTTGGGTGGGAAATTACGTTGACATATTGTCGCTACTTCCGGGGTATAACGAGGCAGTAGCTAAATCAGACAAGAAAGGGGAGGCTAAGAAAGAGGATGTCGAAAAACGTTTTTTCCCGCGCACTTTTACCAATTGGTCACAGGCATTCGGGATATTGGCGTGCGTAGCGGGCGAGATGAAGCCACAGTTATGCTCCGCATTATTTAAGTATCAGGACACAATCAGGAGAGCGTTTCAAAAGCACGGGGGTATGCGCTGGTGGGGTTACGACGAGGATTTTAGACGGAGTATGGCGGCTAATAAGGGAGTGGTAACCTGGAATTGCAAAGACGTCGATCTCTATTTGGAGCACATGACAGGGGGAGAGGGGTCGTCCTTTCGCGGGGCTTACAGCCCCAGGGGCTCCTGGCGCGGGGGTTTTCAGGCTCGCGCAGCGGGGAAGGGTCGGGCTTCCAATAAGCAGGTGTGTTGGGGCTTTAACGACGCAAAGTTCAGATTCGACAATTGTCAATTCCAACATATCTGTGCTGGGTGTGGAGGCCAGCATCCCAAGGTCAAATGCTTCAAAAGAGACAATAAGGGGTTTAGGGGAGCAGGACAGCAGGGTGGCCAGGATAGCGCGTATGCCAATTTCGGCCGAGGCAATGGCGCCATGGCTGGAAAGATATCCCAATAAGGAGGCAGCCGGGTTATTGAGGGAGGGGTTCAGAGTGGGTTTCCGGATCCCTTTCGATAAGCAGGCGGGTTTAGGGGATAAAGGGGCTGGCGAGAAGAACTTAAAATCAGTCAGGCTGAATGGGCGGTAGCAAGGGAAAAAATCAGAAAGGAGATTGAGTTGGGCAGGATGGCAGGCCCTTTCGGGTCGCCTCCCCTTAGCAACCTGAGGGTATCACTATTGTGGTTAGTCCCCAAGAAGGAGGAAGGGCAGTTCAGGCTGATTCAACATCTATCCTACCCGAAAGGGTCGTCAGTCAACGACGCGATAGATAGGGAATTATGCTCTGTGAGCTACGCCACTTTCGACCAGGCGGCGGCGCTGGTGGGGCAGATGGGACAGGGAGCTTTGATGGGGAAGGCAGACATTAAGTCGGCTTTCAGGCTCTTGCCGGTACACCCAGACTGTTTCCATCTATTGGGATGCAGGTTGGAAGGGAACTACTTCATCGACCTCTGCCTACCAATGGGATGTGCGCTGTCTTGTTTCTACTTTGAATCGTTCAGCACATTTCTGGAATGGGTGGTCCGGGAAAAAGTGCAGGCAGTAGGGGTCTTACATTACCTTGATGATTTCTTGTTTGTGGGGCCCAAAGGGTCCGGTTTGTGTGCCAGATGGCTGGGGCAGTTCTCTGCCATGGCCCGCGAATTCGGGGTTCCGCTGGCGGCAGAGAAGACCGTAGCGCCCACCACCACCCTGAGTTTCCTGGGCATAGAAATAGACTCCATCAAAAGGGAATACAGGTTGCCTCCCGAGAAGCTAGTAGCGCTAGAAAGGATGATTAGAGTTTATCCAACTGAAAAAGACCTCGCTACGGCATTTCCAGTCCCTGACGGGCCACTTGGTGTTCGCAGCGCGGATCATGCCAGTAGGGAGGGTGTTTTCCAGGTGGTTGTCGGCAGCCACAGCAGGTGTAAAACACCACACCCACTTCATTCGAGTCACGGCGGAGATCTGGAGGGATTTAGCAGTGTGGCTCGAATTCTTGGGTAAATACAATGGGAGAACGTTATGGAGGGGGGCGGTCGGTTTGAAACTCCGAGCTGCAGCTCTTCACCGACGCTTCTGGGTCCGTGGGGTTTGGCGCATATTTCAGGGGGGCTTGGTGCGCAGAGGCATGGCTGGCAGAATGGGGGGGGACCCACCTTGTCAAAAACTTGACTTTCCTTGAGCTGTTCCCACTACTAGTTGCCGTGCACTTGTGGGGATCCCAGTTCGCAAACAGAGTGGTCACGTTTTGGTCAGACAATATGGGCATAGTGGAGGCAGTGAACAACTTCGGATCACGGTCCCCACCAGTGCTGGCGCTACTGCGCCAATTCGTGCTGCGGTGTCTGCAGCTGAACATCGCATTCAGGGCCAGGCATGTACCAGGGGTGGAGAACAGCATAGCTGACGCTTTATCACGTTTGCAGATGGAGCGTTTTCGGAGCTTGGCACCAGGGGCGGCGATGCACGGCGAGAGGTGCCCAACGGCCTTGTGGGAGCTGGGGACAGTGGCGTGATGGAGTTAGTAAGGGCATCACTCACCCCGGGTACGTGGCGGGCATACACAGCGGCATGGCGGGATTTCACAACACACGTGGGGGCAGCGGGTGCAAATTTCTCAGAGGCGGGCACGCTGCTCAGCTACATGATGGAGTTAAAAGACAAGGGTCTGGCAGGCGGGACCATCAGCAAAAGGTTGGCAGGGATATCCTTCTTCTCAAAGCTGAACGGCAGGGGAGACGCGACCAAGAATTTCATAGTGACGTGGGCGCTGGCAGGCATGGTCAGGGGAGCAACCCCCAGGGATAGCAGAAGACCAGTGACCCCAGCGATCTTAGGGGACTTGGTGCGCGTCACGGAGGTAGTATGTTCATCCAGCTTCAAAGCCACGCTCTTCAGGGCTACATTCGCGGTGGCATTCTTCGCGGCGTTGCGCGTGGGGGAGCTGGTTTGCGCGTCCAAACAAGGAGGAGGGGGCTTGCAGCTGGCAGACGTAAGGCTGGCAGGAGGAGCGCTGAGCCTGCTAATCCGGAAGTCGAAGACAGATCAGGCAGGAAGGGGGGCGTGGATCACACTGAAGGGCTTACCAGGGAACTCGACCTGCCCGGTAAAAGCGGTAGGAGAGTATCTGACCTGCAGGCCAAAGGAAGGGGGGCCACTGCTGGTGCATGAGGACGGAGGGGCAGTATCGCGATTCCAGTTTCTGCGCGTCTTCCGCATGTGCCTCAGGGAGCTGGGGATGGAGGAGGGTCAGTACGGAACACATTCGTTCCGCATTGGGGCAGCAACCGAGGCGGCGCGCCTGGGGCTCTCAATACCCAGAATTCAGAAGATCGGGCGGTGGAAGTCTGACAGGTACCGGGTGTACATTAGACCGGAGCTGGCAGGGCACCAGGACACGGTAGCATAGAACTTTGCCAACTGGGTTTTTCCCTCTCCTCTCTGTGCTTCCTCAGGTTCGGCGGATACCTGGATCGTGGGGGATTCGCTGGTGCACTGGGCCGGAAAAAGGGCATTTTCACGACCGTATGGGGGAAATCTTGGGTTGGGCACAGAGCAGGCGGAGGTAACATGGGGGGTGAGAGGGATGCGATGGGGTAAGCTGTTCCCGCTGGTTATTTCACGGGCCAGGGACAGGAGGGCACCTGACATCATCGTCATCCACGCAGGGGGCAACGACTTAGCAGAAGTGCGGTCCACGGTCTTAGCCCAACAGATAAAGCAGGACATAGCACGGATCATGGCTTTTTGGCCAGGGATTCAGGTAGTATGGTCGGACATCATTTGCAGGCGCGTTTGGAGAGGGGTGCGGAACCCAGGGCGGGTAAACAAGACACGAAAAAGGTTGAACAAAAAGATGGGGAAATTCGTGAAGCAATGCGGGGGGTGGGTAAAACATCACCCACAGTTTAGCTTCAAAGTAGCTGGTTCAGGGAGGATGGGGTACATCTGTCTGACATAGGGGCAGACATGCTGAACAACAACCTGCAGGAGGGTTTGGAAGAGGTTATCGGGGGTATGGCGGCACGGGCCTAATTTAAGGGGTTTAAATAGGCCCGTCGGTGGCGGCAGTTGGGGGAGCGGGTAGGTGCTCGTCCTGCCGGAAGGGGCTCGGGGCTGGTAAAGCGGGTTGAAGCGAGGGGGCAGGTCACCGGGTCATACATCCGGGTGCCCCTCCGTTGCGTTACCAGCACCGAGCATTTCCGGCGCGGACCGGGATAATAACTATCTCCATGTTGTTGTAAATAAACAAAGCCGCGGCCTTTATACCTCCAAAACGTTGTCCTTCTCGTCTTTCGGTCAATACCGGGAAAAGTAGGTAAAGGGGTAGGGGAGGATACTCGCGCCTCCCAGGTCAATAGTACAGGGTGGCTGATGATACTGAGTTATAGTACAGGGTGGATGATGATACTGAGTTATAGTACAGGGTGGATGATGATACTGAGTTATAGTACAGGGTGGATGATGATACTGAGTTATAGTACAGGGTGGATGATGATACTGAGTTATAGTACAGGGTGGCTGATGATACTGAGTTATAGTACAGGGTGGATGATGATACTGAGTTATAGTACAGGGTGGATGATGATACTGAGTTATAGTACAGGGTGGATAATGATACTGAGTTATAGTGCAGGGTGGATGATGATACTGAGTTATAGTACAGGGTGGCTGATGATACTGAGTTATAGTACAGGGTGGATGATGATACTGAGTTATATTACAGGGTGGATAATGATACTGAGTTATAGTACAGGGTGGCTGATGATACTGAGTTATAGTACAGGGTGACTAATGATACTGAGTTATAGTGCAGGGTGGCTGATGATACTGAGTTATAGTACTGAGTGGCTGATGATACTGAGTTATAGTACAGGGTGGCTGATGATACTGAGTTATAGTACAGGGTGGCTGATGATACTGAGTTATAGTGCAGGGTGGATGATGATACTGAGTTATAGTACTGAGTGGCTGATGATACTGAGTTATAGTACAGGGTAGCTGATGATTCTGATTTATAGTACGGGGTGAATAATGATACTGAGTTATAGTACAGGGTGGATGATGATACTGAGTTATAGTACAGGGTGAATAATGATACTGAGTTATAGTAAAGGGTGAATAATGAGACTGAGTTATAGTAGAGGGTGAATAATGAGACCGAGTTATAGTACAGGGTGGCTGATGATACTGAGTTATAGTACAGGGTGGCTGATGATACTGAGTTATAGTACAGACTGGATGATGATACTGAGTTATAGTACAGGGTGGATGATGATACTGAGTTATAGTACAGGGTGGCTGATGATACTGAGTTATAGTACAGGGTGGCTGATGATACTGAGTTATAGTACTGAGTGGATGATGATACTGAGTTATAGTACAGGGTGGATGATAATACTGATTTATAGTACAGGGTGGATGATGATACTGAGTTATAGTACAGGGTGGCTGATGATACTGAGTTATAGTACTGAGTGGATGATGATACTGAGTTATAGTACAGGGTGGATAATTATACTGAGTTATAGTGCAGGGTGGCTAATGATACTGATTTATAGTACAGGGTGGATGATGATACTGAGTTATAGTACAGGGTGGCTGATGATACTGAGTTATAGTACTGAGTGGATGATACTGAGTTATAGTACAGGGTGGATGATGATACTGAGTTATAGTACAGGGTGGATGATGATACTGAGTTATAGTACAGGGTGGATGATGATACTGAGTTATAGTACAGGGTGAATAATGATACTGAGTTATAGTACAGGGTGAATAATGATACTGAGTTATAGTACAGGGTGAATAATGAGCCTGAGTTATAGTACAGGGTGAATAATGATACTGAGTTATAGTACAGGGTGGCTGATGATACTGAGTTATAGTACAAGGTGGCTGATGATACTGAGTTATAGTACAGGGTGGATGATGATACTGAGTTATAGTACAGGGTGGCTGATGATACTGAGTTATAGTACAGGGTGGATTATGATACTGAGTTATAGTACAGGGTGGATGATGATACTGAGTTATAGTACAGGGTGGATGATGATACTGAGTTATAGTACAGGGTGGCTGATGATACTGAGTTATAGTACTGAGTGGATGATGATACTGAGTTATAGTACTGAGTGGAAGATGATACTGAGTTATAGTACAGGGTGGCTAATGATACTGATTTATATTACAGGGTGGATGATGATACTGAGTTATAGTACAGGGTGGATTATGATACTGAGTTATAGTACAGGGTGGATGATGATACTGAGTTATAGTACTGAGTGGATGATGATACTGAGTTATAGTACAGGGTGGCTGATGATACTGAGTTATAGTACAGGGTGGATAATGATATTGAGTTATAGTACAGGGTGGATGATGATACTGAGTTATAGTACAGGGTGGATGATGATATTGAGTTATAGTACAGGGTGGATGATGATACTGAGTTATAGTACAGGGTGAATAATGATACTGAGTTATAGTACAGGGTGAATAATGATACTGAGTTATAGTACAGGGTGGCTGATGATACTGAGTTATAGTACAGGGTGGCTGATGATACTGAGTTATAGTACTGAGTGGATGATGATACTGAGTTATAGTACAGGGTGGATAATGATACGGAGTTATAGTGCAGGGTGGCTAATGATACTGAGTTATAGTACTGAGTGGATGATGATACTGAGTTATAGTACAGGGTGGATGATGATACTGAGTTATAGTACAGGGTGGATAATGATACTGATTTATAGTACAGGGTGGATGATGATACTGAGTTATAGTACAGGGTGGCTGATGATACTGAGTTATAGTACTGAGTGGATGATGATACTGAGTTATAGTACAGGGTGGATAATGATACTGAGTTATAGTGCAGGGTAGCTAATGATACTGATTTATAGTACAGGGTGGATGATGATACTGAGTTATAGTACAGGGTGGATGATGATACTGAGTTATAGTACATTGTGGCTGATGATACTGAGTTATAGTACAGGGTGGATAAAGATACTGAGTTATAGTGCAGGGTGGCTGATGATACTGAGTTATAGTGCAGGGTGGATGATGATACTGAGTTATAGTACAGGGTGGCTGATGATACTGAGTTATAGTGCAGGGTGGATGATGATACTGAGTTATAGTACAGGGTGGATGATGATACTGAGTTATAGTGCAGGGTGGATGATGATACTGAGTTATAGTACAGGGTGGCTGATGATACTGAGTTATAGTACAGGGTGGATGATGATACTGAGTTATAGTACAGGGTGGATGATGATACTGAGTTATAGTGCAGGGTGGCTAATGATACTGAGTTATAGTACAGGGTGGCTGATGATACTGAGTTATAGTACAGGGTGGCTGATGATACTGAGTTATAGTACAGGGTGGCTAATGATACTGATTTATAGTACAAGGTGGATGATGATACTGAGTTATAGTACAGGGTGGATGATGATACTGAGTTATAGTGCAGGGTGGATGATGATACTGATTTATAGTACAGGGTGGATGATGATACTGAGTTATAGTGCAGGGTGGATGATGATACTGAGTTATAGTGCAGGGTGGATGATGATACTGAGTTATAGTACAGGGTGGATGATGATACTGATTTATAGTACAGGGTGGCTGATGATACTGATTTATAGTACAGGGTGGATGATGATACTGAGTTATAGTACGGGGTGGATGATGATACTGAGTTATAGTACGGGGTGGCTGATGATACTGAGTTATAGTACAGGGTGGATTATGATACTGAGTTATAGTACAGGGTGGATGATGATACTGAGTTATAGTACTGAGTGGATGATGATACTGAGTTATAGTACAGGGTGGCTGATGATACTGAGTTATAGTACAGGGTGGATAATGATATTGAGTTATAGTACAGGGTGGATGATGATACTGAGTTATAGTGCAGGGTGGCTGATGATACTGAGTTATAGTACAGGGTGAATAATGATACTGAGTTATAGTACAGGGTGAATAATGATACTGAGTTATAGTACAGGGTGGATGATGATACTGAGTTATAGTACAGGGTGACTGATGATACTGAGTTATAGTACTGAGTGGATGATACTGAGTTATATTACAGGGTGGATGATGATACTGAGTTATAGTACAGGGTGGATTATGATACTGAGTTATAGTACAGGGTGGATGATGATACTGAGTTATAGTACAGGGTGGATGACGATACTGAGTTATAGTACAGGGTGGCTGATGATACAGAGTTATAGTACTGAGTGGATGATGATACTGAGTTATAGTACTGAGTGGATGATGATACTGAGTTATAGTACAGGGTGGCTAATGATACTGATTTATATTACAGGGTGGATGATGATACTGAGTTATAGTACAGGGTGGATTATGATACTGAGTTATAGTACAGGGTGGATGATGATACTGAGTTATAGTACTGAGTGGATGATGATACTGAGTTATAGTACAGGGTGGCTGATGATACTGAGTTATAGTACAGGGTGGATAATGATATTGAGTTATAGTACAGGGTGGATGATGATACTGAGTTATAGTGCAGGGTGGCTGATGATTCTGAGTTATAGTACAGGGTGGATGATGATACTGAGTTATAGTACAGGGTGAATAATGAGACTGAGTTATAGTACTGAGTGGATGATGATACTGAGTTATAGTACAGGGTGGCCGATGATACTGAGTTATAGTACAGGGTGGATGATGATACTGAGTTATAGTACAGGGTGGATGATGATACTGAGTTATAGTACAGGGTGGATGATGATACCGAGTTATAGTACAGGGTGAATAATGATACTGAGTTATAGTACAGGGTGAATAATGATACTGAGTTATAGTACAGGGTGAATAATGATACTGAGTTATAGTACAGGGTGAATAATGATACTGAGTTATAGTACAAGGTGAATAATGATACTGAGTTATAGTACAGGGTGGCTGATGATACTGAGTTATAGTACAGGGTGGCTGATGATACTGAGTTATAGTACTGAGTGGATGATGATACTGAGTTATAGTACAGGGTGGATAATGATACGGAGTTATAGTGCAGGGTGGCTAATGATACTGAGTTATAGTACTGAGTGGATGATGATACTGAGTTATAGTACAGGGTGGATGATGATACTGAGTTATAGTACAGGGTGGATAATGATACTGATTTATAGTACAGGGTGGATGATGATACTGAGTTTTAGTACAGGGTGGCTGATGATACTGAGTTATAGTACTGAGTGGATGATGATACTGAGTTATAGTACAGGGTGGATGATGATACTGAGTTATAGTGCAGGGTGGCTAATGATACTGAGTTATAGTACAGGGTGGCTGATGATACTGAGTTATAGTACAGGGTGGCTGATGATACTGAGTTATAGTACAGGGTGGCTAATGATACTGATTTATAGTACAAGGTGGATGATGATACTGAGTTATAGTACAGGGTGGATGATGATACTGAGTTATAGTGCAGGGTGGATGATGATACTGAGTTATAGTGCAGGGTGGATGATGATACTGAGTTATAGTACAGGGTGGATGATGATACTGATTTATAGTACAGGGTGGCTGATGATACTGATTTATAGTACAGGGTGGATGATGATACTGAGTTATAGTACGGGGTGGATGATGATACTGAGTTATAGTACGGGGTGGCTGATGATACTGAGTTATAGTACAGGGTGGATTATGATACTGAGTTATAGTACAGGGTGGATGATGATACTGAGTTATAGTACTGAGTGGATGATGATACTGAGTTATAGTACAGGGTGGCTGATGATACTGAGTTATAGTACAGGGTGGATAATGATATTGAGTTATAGTACAGGGTGGATGATGATACTGAGTTATAGTGCAGGGTGGCTGATGATACTGAGTTATAGTACAGGGTGAATAATGATACTGAGTTATAGTACAGGGTGAATAATGATACTGAGTTATAGTACAGGGTGGATGATGATACTGAGTTATAGTACTGAGTGGATGATGATACTGAGTTATAGTACAGGGTGGCTGATGATACTGAGTTATAGTACAGGGTGGATGATGATACTGAGTTATAGTACAGGGTGGATGATGATACTGAGTTATAGTACAGGGTGGCTGATGATACAGAGTTATAGTACTGAGTGGATGATGATACTGAGTTATAGTACAGGGTGGCTAATGATACTGATTTATATTACAGGGTGGATGATGATAGTGAGTTATAGTACAGGGTGGATTATGATACTGAGTTATAGTACAGGGTGGATGATGATACTGAGTTATAGTACTGAGTGGATGATGATACTGAGTTATAGTACAGGGTGGCTGATGATACTGAGTTATAGTACAGGGTGGATAATGATATTGAGTTATAGTACAGGGTGGATGATGATACTGAGTTATAGTGCAGGGTGGCTGATGATACTGAGTTATAGTACAGGGTGGATGATGATACTGAGTTATAGTACAGGGTGAATAATGAGACTGAGTTATAGTACTGAGTGGATGATGATACTGAGTTATAGTACAGGGTGGCCGATGATACTGAGTTATAGTACAGGGTGGATGATGATACTGAGTTATAGTACAGGGTGGATGATGATACCGAGTTATAGTACAGGGTGAATAATGATACTGAGTTATAGTACAGGGTGAATAATGATACTGAGTTATAGTACAGGGTGAATAATGATACTGAGTTATAGTACAGGGTGAATAATGATACTGAGTTATAGTACAAGGTGGCTGATGATACTGGGTTATAGTGCAGGGTGGCTGATGATACTGAGTTATAGTACAGGGTGGATGATGATACTGATTTATAGTACAGGGTGGATGATGATACTGAGTTATAGTACTGAGTGGATGATGATACTGAGTTATAGTACAGGGTGGATGATGATACTGAGTTATAGTACTGAGTGGATGATGATACTGAGTACAGGGTGGATGATGATGCTGATTTATAGTGCAGGGTGGCTGATGATTCTGAGTTATAGTACAGGGTGGATGATGATACTGAGTTATAGTACAGGGTGAATAATGAGACTGAGTTATAGTACTGAGTGGATGATGATACTGAGTTATAGTACAGGGTGGCCGATGATACTGAGTTATAGTACAGGGTGGATGATGATACTGAGTTATAGTACAGGGTGGATGATGATACTGAGTTATAGTACAGGGTGGATGATGATACCGAGTTATAGTACAGGGTGAATAATGATACTGAGTTATAGTACAGGGTGAATAATGATACTGAGTTATAGTACAGGGTGAATAATGATACTGAGTTATAGTACAGGGTGAATAATGATACTGAGTTATAGTACAAGGTGAATAATGATACTGAGTTATAGTACAGGGTGGCTGATGATACTGAGTTATAGTACAGGGTGGCTGATGATACTGAGTTATAGTACTGAGTGGATGATGATACTGAGTTATAGTACAGGGTGGATAATGATACGGAGTTATAGTGCAGGGTGGCTAATGATACTGAGTTATAGTACTGAGTGGATGATGATACTGAGTTATAGTACAGGGTGGATGATGATACTGAGTTATAGTACAGGGTGGATAATGATACTGATTTATAGTACAGGGTGGATGATGATACTGAGTTTTAGTACAGGGTGGCTGATGATACTGAGTTATAGTACTGAGTGGATGATGATACTGAGTTATAGTACAGGGTGGATGATGATACTGAGTTATAGTGCAGGGTGGCTAATGATACTGGGTTATAGTACAGGGTGGCTGATGATACTGAGTTATAGTACAGGGTGGCTGATGATACTGAGTTATAGTACAGGGTGGCTAATGATACTGATTTATAGTACAAGGTGGATGATGATACTGAGTTATAGTACAGGGTGGATGATGATACTGAGTTATAGTGCAGGGTGGATGATGATACTGAGTTATAGTGCAGGGTGGATGATGATACTGAGTTATAGTACAGGGTGGATGATGATACTGAGTTATAGTACAGGGTGGATGATGATACCGAGTTATAGTACAGGGTGAATAATGATACTGAGTTATAGTACAGGGTGAATAATGATACTGAGTTATAGTACAGGGTGAATAATGATACTGAGTTATAGTACAGGGTGAATAATGATACTGAGTTATAGTACAAGGTGAATAATGATACTGAGTTATAGTACAGGGTGGCTGATGATACTGAGTTATAGTACAGGGTGGCTGATGATACTGAGTTATAGTACTGAGTGGATGATGATACTGAGTTATAGTACAGGGTGGATAATGATACGGAGTTATAGTGCAGGGTGGCTAATGATACTGAGTTATAGTACTGAGTGGATGATGATACTGAGTTATAGTACAGGGTGGATGATGATACTGAGTTATAGTACAGGGTGGATAATGATACTGATTTATAGTACAGGGTGGATGATGATACTGAGTTTTAGTACAGGGTGGCTGATGATACTGAGTTATAGTACTGAGTGGATGATGATACTGAGTTATAGTACAGGGTGGATGATGATACTGAGTTATAGTGCAGGGTGGCTAATGATACTGAGTTATAGTACAGGGTGGCTGATGATACTGAGTTATAGTACAGGGTGGCTGATGATACTGAGTTATAGTACAGGGTGGCTAATGATACTGATTTATAGTACAAGGTGGATGATGATACTGAGTTATAGTACAGGGTGGATGATGATACTGAGTTATAGTGCAGGGTGGATGATGATACTGAGTTATAGTGCAGGGTGGATGATGATACTGAGTTATAGTACAGGGTGGATGATGATACTGATTTATAGTACAGGGTGGCTGATGATACTGATTTATAGTACAGGGTGGATGATGATACTGAGTTATAGTACGGGGTGGATGATGATACTGAGTTATAGTACGGGGTGGCTGATGATACTGAGTTATAGTACAGGGTGGATTATGATACTGAGTTATAGTACAGGGTGGATGATGATACTGAGTTATAGTACTGAGTGGATGATGATACTGAGTTATAGTACAGGGTGGCTGATGATACTGAGTTATAGTACAGGGTGGATAATGATATTGAGTTATAGTACAGGGTGGATGATGATACTGAGTTATAGTGCAGGGTGGCTGATGATACTGAGTTATAGTACAGGGTGAATAATGATACTGAGTTATAGTACAGGGTGAATAATGATACTGAGTTATAGTACAGGGTGGATGATGATACTGAGTTATAGTACTGAGTGGATGATGATACTGAGTTATAGTACAGGGTGGCTGATGATACTGAGTTATAGTACAGGGTGGATGATGATACTGAGTTATAGTACAGGGTGGATGATGATACTGAGTTATAGTACAGGGTGGCTGATGATACAGAGTTATAGTACTGAGTGGATGATGATACTGAGTTATAGTACAGGGTGGCTAATGATACTGATTTATATTACAGGGTGGATGATAATACTGAGTTATAGTACAGGGTGGATTATGATACTGAGTTATAGTACAGGGTGGATGATGATACTGAGTTATAGTACTGAGTGGATGATGATACTGAGTTATAGTACAGGGTGGCTGATGATACTGAGTTATAGTACAGGGTGGATAATGATATTGAGTTATAGTACAGGGTGGATGATGATACTGAGTTATAGTGCAGGGTGGCTGATGATACTGAGTTATAGTACAGGGTGGATGATGATACTGAGTTATAGTACAGGGTGAATAATGAGACTGAGTTATAGTACTGAGTGGATGATGATACTGAGTTATAGTACAGGGTGGCCGATGATACTGAGTTATAGTACAGGGTGGATGATGATACTGAGTTATAGTACAGGGTGGATGATGATACCGAGTTATAGTACAGGGTGAATAATGATACTGAGTTATAGTACAGGGTGAATAATGATACTGAGTTATAGTACAGGGTGAATAATGATACTGAGTTATAGTACAGGGTGAATAATGATACTGAGTTATAGTACAAGGTGAATAATGATACTGAGTTATAGTACAGGGTGGCTGATGATACTGAGTTATAGTACAGGGTGGCTGATGATACTGAGTTATAGTACTGAGTGGATGATGATACTGAGTTATAGTACAGGGTGGATAATGATACGGAGTTATAGTGCAGGGTGGCTAATGATACTGAGTTATTGTACTGAGTGGATGATGATACTGAGTTATAGTACAGGGTGGATGATGATACTGAGTTATAGTACAGGGTGGATAATGATACTGATTTATAGTACAGGGTGGATGATGATACTGAGTTATAGTACAGGGTGGCTGATGATACTGAGTTATAGTACTGAGTGGATGATGATACTGAGTTATAGTACAGGGTGGATAATGATACTGAGTTATAGTGCAGGGTGGCTAATGATACTGATTTATAGTACAGGGTGGATGATGATACTGAGTTATAGTACAGGGTGGATGATGATACTGAGTTATAGTACATTGTGGCTGATGATACTGAGTTATAGTACAGGGTGGATAAAGATACTGAGTTATAGTGCAGGGTGGCTGATGATACTGAGTTATAGTGCAGGGTGGATGATGATACTGAGTTATAGTACAGGGTGGCTGATGATACTGAGTTATAGTGCAGGGTGGATGATGATACTGAGTTATAGTACAGGGTGGATGATGATACTGAGTTATAGTGCAGGGTGGATGATGATACTGAGTTATAGTACAGGGTGGCTGATGATACTGAGTTATAGTACAGGGTGGATGATGATACTGAGTTATAGTACAGGGTGGATGATGATACTGAGTTATAGTGCAGGGTGGCTAATGATACTGAGTTATAGTACAGGGTGGCTGATGATACTGAGTTATAGTACAGGGTGGCTGATGATACTGAGTTATAGTACAGGGTGGCTAATGATACTGATTTATAGTACAAGGTGGATGATGATACTGAGTTATAGTACAGGGTGGATGATGATACTGAGTTATAGTGCAGGGTGGATGATGATACTGATTTATAGTACAGGGTGGATGATGATACTGAGTTATAGTGCAGGGTGGATGATGATACTGAGTTATAGTGCAGGGTGGATGATGATACTGAGTTATAGTACAGGGTGGCTGATGATACTGAGTTATAGTACAGGGTGGCTGATGATACTGAGTTATAGTACAGGGTGGCTAATGATACTGATTTATAGTACAAGGTGGATGATGATACTGAGTTATAGTACAGGGTGGATGATGATACTGAGTTATAGTGCAGGGTGGATGATGATACTGATTTATAGTACAGGGTGGATGATGATACTGAGTTATAGTGCAGGGTGGATGATGATACTGAGTTATAGTGCAGGGTGGATGATGATACTGAGTTATAGTACAGGGTGGATGATGATACTGAGTTATAATGCAGGTTGGCTGATGAAACTGATTTATAGTACAGGGTGGATGATGATACTGAGTTATAGTACGGGGTGGATGATGATACTGAGTTATAGTACTGAGTGGATGATGATACTGAGTTATAGTACAGGGTGGATGATGATACTGAGTTATAGTACTGAGTGGATGATGATACTGAGTTATAGTACAGGGTGGATGATGATACTGAGTTATAGTACTGAGTGGATGATGATACTGATTTATAGTACAGGGTGGATGATGATACTGAGTTATAGTACGGGGTGGATGATGATACTGAGTTATAGTACGGGGTGGCTGATGATACTGAGTTATAGTGCAGGGTGAATAATGATACTGAGTTATAGTACAGGGTGGCTGATGATACTGGGTTATAGTGCAGGGTGGCTGATGATACTGAGTTATAGTACAGGGTGGATGATGATACTGATTTATAGTACAGGGTGGATGATGATACTGAGTTATAGTACTGAGTGGATGATGATACTGAGTTATAGTACAGGGTGGATGATGATACTGAGTTATAGTACTGAGTGGATGATGATACTGAGTACAGGGTGGATGATGATGCTGATTTATAGTACAGGGTGGATGATGATACCAAGTTATAATACAGGGTGGATGATGATACTGAGTTATAGTGCAGGGTGGATGATGATACTGAGTTACAGTACTGAGTGAACTAACTGGATTTAAGTGTTTTTGTCTGTACTGTACTCTTCATGGTAGCATTCACCGATCAGATTTATGGATGAACTAATGAAAAACTAATGCCATGATGCATTACCACATTGTCCTGTGACATATTATCCAGTTTGTTTAAGAGATAATATTTTGATTTGTTACTCATATAACAGGACTAGTACATCCAAAAAATATTTTTAAAATGGGACGTTTTACTTCGGCATGAAGCAATTTATGCAAAGAAACACATCACGCTCTCTTTAATATTCAGATACATGGGTTTTATCCTCCACTGTTGTCATGCTGTCGAATCAGCAGGAAGGACTTAAATAACACAATTTGCTGGTACAGTTTAAGCTGGGATGGAATGCAAATTTTAGTAATAAAGACACATGATTAGCATAATGAAATAATAGAAAGCAGTTGGGGGTGGATAATTGATTTGTGGTGGTTGGTACCTTTTCTGATCCAATTAAAGTACAACGCTGAAAGAAATGTCTATTCATCTAACAGGGTTGTTATGAAATGGTGGCCTACTGGTGTCATATTACAAGAAGATTAATATAAATATGTGTTATTCACTGTTAGTTTTCTTCCAGCACTTTTCTTACTTATAGGTACAGTGTTATTTTACAATATATAATGGTTGCAATAACATCATCAGCCATGTAACACCTCCCATATCTAAATGCTCAATCAGATCTCACACATAATGAAGAGAATGATTCCAAATATACACTTTAAGGCAAGTACCACATAAAGTGTGACATTGAGCATGGAACATGCAAGGGTTAGTTGGCGCTTGCGTATGACATATTATGTCCTTCTTTGTTATGCGGTTGGGCTCTCGTGCCTACATTTTGCAAAGTTATTAACTTAAATCTTAAATGGTAAAGCAGATATATGAAATTGTAAAGAGTTATTCCTTGCATAATTTTATCGTAACTCCCATGTGTTGCTATCTTGGGTTACAGCAATAATCCCCCAACTGGTAGAAAGTATAGTTTCTTAATAAAACTTTAACATTCCATTATCTTCTTTTTGTATCTTTTAAGTTTTGGGTAGACCTGTCCCCGATTTAATAGGGGCTGTGTAACATTTTCATTGCTATAGGTTTTGTAAAGTGCAATAGATGTAAGCAGAAAGCCACATCATTTTGGTATTGTCTTCCACATACTGCTTATCCTCCCCAGCAATCTTAACACTGTTATTGTTGTATGGATCTGCTCTCCTCGCCCCTGAGTCCTTAATCCTCTCTTACTTTAAACATGATCCATTGATTTGCAGGAAGCGTTTTCCCTGCTCTTTACCTTACTATTTGTTATGATCTTTGTGCATAGCAGAAAGAAAAGGCACCTGTCACTTTCACAATATGTAATTCATAGTCCTGACAATTTCTATTGTTGTGGATTATTAATATGCAAAAAAAAATTAAAGGTTGTTCCCAGAACACTCCTACAAAGGAAAACAAGTATGTTGCCAGTGTTCACTGCCCGTGGAGATCTCCCTGCCAGAGTCCCAAAGTATATGCAAAGTCCTCCAGAAATGAGATGGGCCCACAGACAATGCAAAAAAGCAAGTGAATTTATCCAGCCATAAATGTATTGATTTATGGCTCTATAAACTCACTTGTTTTCTTGCATTAAATCCGTGTGCCCTAATAATTTCTAGAGGACTTTGCATTATTTATGTGCACCTTATATTATATAGACTGTGTTCAGAAAAACCGGGACCACTTTTATTTTGCGTCATATCTTGCGTGAAAATGTGAGCAATTCTAGGTCTGTCGCGGTAAATTATTACATTGAAGAATTATTTGATAATCTAATAAATATTCTTTGGAATTGGTGACGACGTGATGACCTCATCAAGTGCAAAGTTCAAAATGGTATTTAGCGAAGAAGATGAGACAGAGCAAGAATTATGGTCCAGAACGCTTGCATAAAAGGATTCCTTCTGAAGGATGGTCGCTAGGAGGACTGAAAAAATGAATTTGTATCGATCAGCAGTGGGAGCAGCTGGATTAATGCGTTATCGATGATGCAATCAGACAGTGGCGTTCTCTTCTTCGATCGTGCGTTTCAGCAGAAGGACATTTTGAATACACACCTTGAACTCAAACGTCATAGTAACCTCAGTGTTCCAGATTAGGTTACACAGTTTAACACATTTACGAGCTACAGTACGAAGGAAAAACTTCTATTTCTCATATAACGAACATGATCCTACCGCAGCGTATCTGGTACTTGATGACATAACACAGTGACATCAATTTTAAATACACATAACCCCCCCACATACACATAATAACCGCCACCCCAAATAGACATACTAACCCCCCCAAATACACATAACCCTCCTACACCTTACCTAGGGGAGGCCTCCGATCACACGGTGAATGAGGAAGTGGGACCAACTTGCGGCATGCGGGCGTGGTGCTGTGTCACTAGGCACCGACCCAACAGCCGCTGGGCAGCCGAGCCGCCCCGCAGCCACCGGGCAGATGTCCCAGCTCTCTCCCCCGTTGCCCCCGTTCAACACAATACATTGTCCTATTCGCCAAATGGGGCGAATGTCTTTGCCACCGATGGTCTACATTGTGCTTCTTTCATAGTGTTAATCTACATAACACACGTACAATTGTGCAAATGTTCCTGGAGGTTGAGCAAGAACTATATAAGATCTGATGAAAAACGAAAGGGTTCCCTTTTTTCCTGAACGCGGTGTATATGTATATAGCTTGTCATTTTATTCCCTAGAGGGTGTTGAGTTTTTCTTCTCACTCACAAACCCAAATCCTGTATTTATTTGAGTGTACTTACCTGTTCTGCATCTTCAGCCTCAGGCAGCCTGAATGCGTCAAGAAAAGGTCATTTTACTCTTTGCAAAAACATTCATGAGATTCTTTTACATTCGCAAAAACCTTTTGTCAACTTGATAACAAGCAGACTTTTTGTGAATATTTGCCATTTTTTGAAGGGGGAAATACTTGCTTTAAAAGGTTTTGTTTATTGGTTAAGACAAAACAAAGTCCATGGTTCGCATCTCACAAATCCTAACACCACAAATCCTATATATACAGTATTTAAACAGTTGATATGACAATTCTAGATGTGGAAACACAATAACCACATTGGAGGCCAGAGTCGATAATAGGGATTCACTTCTACTCAGGTTTGAGCAATTTTTTTTTAAAAGTTTGCAAATATTATGCTAGAGATTTTGAAGCCAAAAGTTATAACGAAACGGCCCAAATTATTCAAAATTCGCTATATCTAAAGTGGCGAAATACTGTGGCATCCCTACGACTTTTTTTAAAGGTTTTTATTTTATTTTTAGCTCATTTCCAAAGCTTGAGTAAGCTAAATTAAGAGAACATGCAGTGCCCGTGGACTTTTTAGCATTAAGCGAACTTGTCGCAAACTTTTGGATCAAAGCAAAGTTTTTCTCGAACTAAAAAGAATTGAAATTCACCAAGTTCTCCCAGGCCTGCGAAATAGAGACGGTCACATTTTTCACCAAAATGCAATATTTGAGAGTGTATTCAAAAATTCAACAATTAGAGAATATTCAAAAATTAAATTTGGAGAATATTTGAAAAATTTAAGAAATGGAAAGAATAGTAAAGATATGGAGAATATAGAAAGAAAAATGGGGGAAACCTATGAAAAAAAATATTTACGCCTTTTCTATTTTGGGGGGGAAATGAAAAACAAAACTGTGAATTGAATTTCGTCCCATTCGTCCATCTCTGGTTACTAAATGTACAACGCCCTCTAAGCAATGTTACCACGCCGAAACCAGAATCCTGTTTTCAGTTGGCGGCTACATCCACATATTTACGAAGCAGTCCTACAGTGTGCCGGGAAACTCCTTATGCTCATTGCAAGTGAACAGGCTGTAAGTTGTCCGCAGCTGGAAGGTGTCTTATGGGCACTGGTTTGTGACCATTCTCCTCCCTGCCATATTAACTACGCACTGTCCTCTCTCTGATCCATATTTATAAAACAATGTATGTACATTTGTATTTTTATAGTGCCATCGATGCGCTCAGCGCTTCACACAATTAGCAAGATGGGGGATATTAAACAAAAGGCCAGATCCACTGAGCTTCGTTAAATTGGGGATCATAACGTTGCGTTATCTAAATCAGTAACGGACATTATTTTCCATGAAGTTAACGCATATCCACAGAGCTAATTATATGCAGCAACAACAGCCGTTGTTTACCTCATTGAGATGCCTGGGAAATATGCTAATTTAAATCATTTGATTTAATCTCTTTTTCTCTCCTCTCCCTGCATTAACCGACTTTAGTGGATCGGCGCTGTTAGGGGGAACGCCTCTTTTACATATTATTTTCGGGTTACCCTATGTCTGTATTTTCCCGGACATGTCTGGCTTTTTGAATTAGCCTCGCCGTCCGGGAGGAATTTTAAAATATATTAAGACGTCCGGTATTTCTGGCCACGCATGCGCGGGCGTCGATCCACGCATGTGCGAGCGGTGTCCATGCGAGAATGAAAGCCGACCTCACATGCACGAGAGATGAGAGCCGACCGTGCAATGCGCGAGCGATACATGGTCGGTACTCTCCGCTCCTGTAAACGCGAACGAAAGCCGACCTCGAATGCACAAGCGATGAGCGCCGACCGTACATGCACGAGCGACGAGAGCCTTCTGCGCATGCGTGAATGAAAGCTGCTCACGCATGAGCGGTCAATGAGCACCGACCCCGCATGTGTGGTTGACACTCATCGCTTGCGCATGCGTGTTCGGCTTTTGATGTTCTCTTTTTTATACTAAGGATTTATGGTAACCCTAATGTTATTATCATTAATATAGTTTTCAAAATGCTTTTTCCAGGAGAAAACATGACGTAATGTTATGCTTTGGAGATATGCGTGGAGGCTTAACGTGATGTTAGCTTGGGTTAATGTCACATTAAATCACTTCAACAAGCCTATTTTATCTGCACGCCGCTGGTAATGACAAACGGAGTAGTTAGAACATATGACCAGTTTAAAAGGTAAAAGGTATAAAACAGCTGCAAAAATCCAACGCGTTTCGTAATCCGTAGATTACTTCATCAGGGCTTTTATATGGATTGTGTATTGCGCCGAGGGGGGTATTGTGTGTGTGTGTGTATTGTGGGGGGTAATGTGTGTGTATTGTGAGGTGCGGTATTGTGTGTTTGTATTGTGAGGGTGGGGGGGAGAGAGGAAGAGAAGGGAGAGAGAGGAAGAGAAGGGAGAGAGAGGAAGAGAGCGTGACAGAGAGACTAGGGGATAGTAAGACAGTGAGGGGGATAGAGTGAAGAGAGTGGAGGGAGGAAGAGAGACAGTCTCCCTCCCCCCTCTCTAAGGGCCATTTAGCAGGATTCTGTTTCCTTTTCTCTAGATTGGGAAAGAGCAAGGTTGCCACCACTCCGGGTTTGACCCAGAGACTACGGGTTTCAGTCACATATCTCCAGGCTACGGGTTTATATGAAAAATCTCCGGGTGGCATCTCCCCCTGCAAATCCCATCAACATGGCTCCACGACGTCAAATGGTGCCGCATTGCCATGACAACGAGACGCTACGTGACATCACGCGGTGTTGTGTTGCCATGACAAAGGGATGTCACTATTTGCCAAGGCGTCCCATTGTAATGACAACTTGACACCGCATGGCGCCACAGCATCATGCCCCTTGACGTGGGGGAGCAATGCTGACTGCACCTTGCAGGGGGAGATGCCGGGAGATGATGCCGCCGCCGCCGCCGCCGCCGCCGCCGCTGCCGCTGAAGGGAAGAGAAATAAATATATAAATAAATGTATAAAATTGAATTGCAAAAAAGTCTCCAGGTTAGCCTTCAATATAAAGGTGGCGACCCTGGGAGAGACGGGGTAGGGAAGAGAAGATGTTGATGGGAGCGAGGGGATGGAGGAAAGGATGCTGCCAGCAACGTTTACATATTTTGAATAGGAAAAGCTGAAGAAAAAAGTGTAAGTTATAGTGACTGCAGTATGTATTTAATTGTTTCCTGGTGCGGCCCGAGTCTTGCAGTCGGACTTAAGAATTGGCCCCCAATCTATTCTTTGACGGACCTGCACAAAGGGCTTTATTCTATATATGTGAAGGTGATGTCCTGGCTTTTTTTGTCTGAAAATCCCCATAGATGTTAATGGGGGTTTTGGTCCAAAAAAAACCCCCACCTGAACAGTCACTTCAGTAATGATAGAATTACCCCTAATTATCTGAGCTGCCATGAACGCACCACAAGGATTTGAGTCAACCTCTCCTATCCCATTGGAGTAGTCAACCTACTTGAGACACAGAGTTGGAGGGAGGAAGAAAACTAGGAAGTTTACCATACATACTGTACATGTCATGCTTCTGGTACCCAGATCACAATCAGGGCGGCCGACAGCTTTCAAGGGGCCGAGGACTGGAGTTTCAAACACCACCCCTCTTTCTCTTACATTCGCCCCTTTTCACACACTTCTTCATTCTCACCCCTCTCTTTCTCTCCGCCTTCTCGCACTTCCCCTTCTCATCCTCTCACCCCTCCCTTGCTTACACCCCCACCTCTCCCTCTCTGCCTCAATCACTCCACCCTCCCTCTTACACCCCCTCTCGCTTTCTCTACCACAATCCTTTCACTCAATGCTCTCCTCCTCACTCAGTCCCACTTCCTCTCTCAAATCCAACCCCCTCCTCATACTCAATTCCTCCTCCACTCACTCAATTCCCCTTCGATGCCTCACACTCATTAACCCCCCTTCCCCTCTTCACACTTATTAATCCACCTCCCCTCCTCACACTCAATAACCCCATCTCCCTCTCAATTCCACCCCCTCCCCGACAATGAGTTCCCCCCTCCCCACACCACCCTCAATTCCCCTGCTCCCCACACTCAATCTCCCCGCTACTCACACTGAGTTTCCCTCTCCCCACACTGAATTCCCCTGCCTCTCCACACTCAACTCCACTTCCACTCCTCACACTGAATAATCCCCTCGCCCCTCCTCACTCGGCTACAGAAACCGGCCTCCACAGCACAGTCACACTTACCTTGGGGGGAGGCCTCCGGTGCAAAAGTTGGGCCAGAGTGGTGCTTGAAGAGAAGGCCGGACCTTAACTGAGGAGAGCTGGGCCAACCCGTCCCCTAATAGAGGCCCGGCAGCCAGACACCGATGTAAAGCCCGACCTCTGGCCAATCATAAACAGAAACATATTCGTATAATAAGTAAAATACCTCTATCAGCCTCTAGCACAATGTAAGTTATGTGCTTAACATTTTACCCTTATTATTAGAATGCTCCCCATGTTGGACTACAGTCACTAAATGTACATTGTAAACAGAAAAGGGGTTTGAATGCTGGTTTCCTTTTTGATATATACTCTTACAAAATACTTATTGCACCAATCTACAATTAAAAGACCAGATTTGTGTCATTACATTTTAGTATATTGGCATAAAATACAGTATTGTTGCACTTTGTCCATTTATCAATAAATTGTGGCATTAACCCTTTTCTTGATTCAAGAGAGATATTCAGGGGGAAATGTTTTAAACATTTGCAGCATTTTACACAAATAGAACTTGAACCAATTCTTACATCTCAGCTAAACCTTAAGGTCCATTCAAATCAATCAATCTGGTTTATGCAAATATTGCGACAGGTAAAGGACAGGGCTGTATAACCTGTCTGGCAAGAGAACCAGGCTCACACCAAAATGTTATTTTATAGGTGCTGATTACAATGAGACAGACAGCAGCAGGTTTCAGCATTAATTAGGACTTGCTGCTGCTGGGGACTCATTTTGCTAGAAGCCTCTAAGCCAGGGCCTGTAAGCTGATCTCATAATGAGTTCATGTAGCACTAACATCAGTTGCCCAATGGGAGTTATCCTGAGACACTTCAGGAGCTGTGTCTGCATAGCTGCATTCAGCACTTCATTTGAAACTAAACTAATGCTGGTGCATTAGCCTTCAGAGATTCTCCTTCCGATGGTCAGACCCAACAATACAGCCACAATAAACTCTGTGAGCTGAACAAGGCAATGAATTTCTGATTGCATAAACATTGTAATTAAAGCATATTATGCATTTGACATGCAATACAATAATCTAGCATTTTATATATTCACATACTACGAGTGGTACCTTGATTGAGCTGAGTAGTATCAAGTTATCTGCATTTTAGGATTAAACCATTTCACTTGGTAATCCTGTGTCTTTATATCATCTATATATCCAGCTCTGGAAATGTTTGCCTTGTGGCATATTATGCATTTTTTATTACATCGTCTGCATTTCAACAATAAACCACTTATTTGATCACGTTTCTTAAACTTGAAGTAGAACTGCTTGGAAGACTGTCCAGTGTAGAATGGGGGAATAACAAGTGGTCTTGTAATGTGTCAAGTATTTCCTTCCCTAACTTCTTCCACTGCTTCCTATCTCCACTCAAAGTATCAATGAAAGATAGCAGTATAGGAGAAAAGTGCGGTGATGTACTCGTGCTGAGATGCAGGCTCAAAATAATCAGCATGAATTCCATATTTGCAGCTTAATACATGGATATTAATGGGGGCAATGTCTCAATATTTGCGACTTGACACAGTACAATGCACTGTCAGATCCCAGATACAATATTTAAACTGTAGAGATTGCAAGTCTGGATGTGGCCGGCGAAGATCTGTCTCCCTGTCATGGTCGCCCCCTTTTTAAGCTTCTCTCCCTCTTAGTCCCTCCTTCTTCACCAGCCTCTATACTGGCTCATCCAAGTCACATGTCCATTGTGGAGGAACCTTCTAGGGGGCAGAATCACTAAAGGACAGAATCACTAAATGACAACAACCCCCTTAAAGCAAGGTTATTGCAATTTAAAACGTAATACTGCATTAGGCTCATATTTGCTAAGTTGTGCTGTGTTGGAAGATATCTTACGCCTATTCAAGTGGTTGGGCTGTAAGTAGAGATGGACGAATGTGTCCAAGTTTGGTTTGCAAAAAATTGTCCGAATTTTAGTAAACATTCACCAACCCAACAATATTTGCCTTCTTTTTTTTCCACCCAGAGTCAGCGTGAAACCATGGAAATCCGACGTAGATTTTATTTAGCTGGTTTCCGCTTGAACAAAAACATTGTTTTTTCCTTCGATTCGATGAATATTTACAAAAGAATGCAGAATTATTTGTGTCAAATGTGAATCCTTGACACAAATGAATAATAAAAAAAGAGGCATATTTGTCCTGTCGCAGATCAGTCCACGAATATTTGCGCCTCCGAATAAATGCGATATTTGCAGCGGATTCTAATAATTCGCCCATCTCTAGCTGTAAGGTGTCTTCCAGCTCCAGAAGGTATCTTATGACATAAAAACAGTTAGTATAAATGGCTTAATACCATATTCAGTGTGTCAATTTGTGCCTGCATCAAATGTCAAAGATGTTACTAAACATGCTTCTTTCACCCGAGGCAAATCTTTAAGGCAATACCATCAGGTTAATCAAAACACACACACACAAAACCAGTGTTGATTACAAGGGCAAATATGTTTATACCATTACAATATTGTGCCCAGAATCTCCTTCCTTAAAAGTTCCTTTAATGAATCCCCAAACCATTCACTAACACAACACACAATAATTATGATGCTGAAAAAGCCACATTCAATGTACACTCATCTTCAAGGTAATACTAAAACAGACCGTTGCTAATTGCTATGCTTAATACATGATGGTAGACAAAGGGGTTAATATAAAGATTTCTCAATATAGAATGCAAGAGTCCGGCTTGATGGCGGTGCCATTGGTGCCCCTGCACCAGACCCTGCGCTCTGCCCCACAACAATGAAACTGATTGCCGGGGGAGAGCGCGGGGCCTCTGTAACTCCCTTACCTTTTCCTTTGCCATCTCTTCCTGCAGGGTCCCCCATCAAAGTGCCGCAACGTCAAACGGTGTCGCGTTGCCATGACAATGGGACGTCATGTCCCGCATTGCTGACAACACAGGGCGCACCGTTGCTACGCAATGTGACACCATATGGCGTCACAACATCACGTGACATCCCATTGTCATGGCAACGCGCTGCCATGCCGTTTGATGTCGCGGCGCCATGATGAGGGACCCTGAAGGAAGAGATGGCGAAGGAGAAGGTAAGAGGGCCCCGCACACCATGTCTGCACCGAGACCCGCAATGTTACCAGCCGGCCCAACCTTAAACAGCCATTCAAATCTCTTCAAAGATTGACATTTACCTGTGACACATTCGTTTAATGACCGATTAAAAACACCGTTTGGAAATGAGTGAAAATGATTAGCTTGTAACCTCATGAATAACATTTCATTGTGTCCAATCTGTTATTGCATGTTTTCTGTGAGAATTCTCTGTGAAATTGTATTATTTTTTGTTTACGCCTGGATTGCTTTTCCTAATACAGCCAACTCCAGTTTTTCAGGATATCCCTGTTGACGACTGAGCCACTGATTGAGCCACCTGTGCTGAAGCAGGGATATCCTGAAAACCTGACATGTTGGTAGCCCATGAGCACTGAAGTTGGCTACCCCTGCGCTGGAGTGTTGAATGGCTCTTGTAAATATGTCAGTCTGTTTGATACTATAGTTTACCAAACAACACTAATCAAAAGCTTAGTATAATGGTATTTTTCCTGTGTTTTGTTATGATTGAGGGAACACATGACTAGCTCTAATGAAAGGAGAAGGTGAAAGGAACAAGAGAAAAAAGCTGACAAGGTGAAATGAAACAGATGCCTTACACTTTCAAACGGTATGACCAGCAGGTGATTGTAATTAAATCTTTGTGGATGTAGTTTTTTGTGCGTCAACAGAATGTTATATTGGTCAGATATATTGGCCTTATGGGATGTTTTAGACCTTTAATAATATGCAAAGACTAATTGTGCATGTTTAATGGAGCATCACTTTCACATGTAGATATTTTTTTATTGTACAATGCAATAAAGTGCCACTTTTGTTGCTGTGCATTGGAAAATGTTGTATGGAGCATATACTTGGATATCTTAGTATTTCAACTTTATATGGCTTTCTTTGGCTTTAACGACATAATCCCACAAATATAGCACTAGCTAAGCTCGCAGAGAAAGGGATGTGTCGCAAAGATGGATAGCAAGAACGAGGAAAGCAGAGAGGGAATAGACATTTTAAATATTACGGTAGTTTGCAATTCTAAGATACTACTTAATTGGATACCCTGCACCTAGGCGCCTGAAGTGTATCGGCAGGATTCGAAGGTTGATAAGAGCATGAGGCTCAGATGCTCTGTCATATCTATTGTGCCTTAGTGATTGTGTTTACACATATGTGGGTTCTTACGAGTCTGGTCTCTAGGAGGCAGACCATGCACCATAGGTATCCAGTTTGAGTAGGTTTACGCTGATCTTCCAGTTAGAGAAGCCAACCTACAAGCCACCAAGAGAGAAGGGGTGATGCCCAGACAGAGGTTAAAAGGATTAGGAAGCCCTGAGGCAAGAGAGAGTAAGACATAATTCCCTCAGGCATTACTAGACCTGTACAATCTTGAAGTCTGGTTCCCCTGGCTGCATTGGTGAAACTGTTGCAATGCACACTATGCCATGATGGCTGAAATGAGAAGAATTAGGTTAATGATCATGGTAACATAGAAATTAATAGTAGACTTTGGCAATTGGGCCAATGCAGCTTTCTTATTCTCCCTCTTGAAGTTAAACCCATTCATCAAATGCGTCAACTGCTTTTTCATAACCTCAGAAAGATTACTTGTGATTTTGCCAAGCATATTAGAATGAGTTACATAGTTACATAGTAGATGAGGTTGAAAAAAGAGATACGTCCATCCTATGCTAAATTTAATCCTGCTCTGATTCTACTACCTTACACAATTTAGCATCATCAAAGATGGGGACTTTGCTCTCGATGCCAACCTCAAGGTCATTAATAAACAAGTTAAAAAGTTGACTTTCTTCACTCTATAATAACTGCTGAGAAGTTGTTCCATACATTTATACATCTATTTATTTTTTTCATGAAGAAAAAACGTCTCCACGGTCCAGGTCGAGATTCTTACATTTCAGGCATTCCTTGCGATCTGAGTTGAACACCATTTTATTTGTTCATTTTCCATTTCAACTCTATCTCTGTCTGTCTGAATGTGTGGCCTCCGAAACTGAACCAAGCCTCAATATCTACCAAATTGTAAACGTATTTGTCAATTGTCCCTTAGGTCAGATATTACCATTCATCTATAAAGTGTGATCACTAACATCTTCCACTCAGTACACAATGTTATATCCTGGTAGATATTCCTATTTATTACATTGTTTGGAAACTTTTAGCTCATCAAATACAATGTTCTGTTCGACCCATCCGTCTTTCATAGATATCAAAGATAGCTGATTATTTGGTGCCCTTGAACATCTGTGAAGAAATGTTGGTGGGAAAAAGCCCTGCCTGCTTAACTCACTAGCTGGATCTACAGGTAGTTCAAGTTTTGTCATAACACCTGCAAGTGCATGTTGAATTACAGTACCTAAATGGACAACAGCAGATCTGATTGATGCTACCCTCATCCCACAGTCAAAAGACAACTTTTAATGAATAGCCTGGGACACAAGACCCCAAGCTAAATAAGGGCTCCACAACAGATTAAAAACTCAATCAAACCTAATACTGTTACTGTTTGTTTGAAATAATGTGACACCTGATCAAACAGAGCCTGTCATTCACCTGGGACAATTGCTCCTAGAATGTTTTTGCTTTTTTAGTCAAATGACAGTGACCCTCCTTTTTGGAGCTTAGTGAAAGCCAAGTATTTCCAGTTCTTTAAGCAATTTGAATAATGTAAATCATACCAGCTGGTGGACATTTTCAGAGTTTCACTTCTACTTTTGGACTGACTTTAGAAAGTACTTTAATAACCAGGAAAATATTAATATTCTCATCTTGTAAAATTGCAGTAATTTTAGAGAACAAACTAAACACCTGATGAAGCAAGTGTGAAATAGGATTTGTTTCCGAGATGTATCCTTTGTCCTCTAACTTCTATGAACTTCCGTTTCCAGGTTTGAGTTCAGGCTGCTGAGATCATGGTGGAGATGAGGACCACGCAGGAACACTTTTGTATATGCAGGACTCCCGGTTTTCGCCTTCACTGTGTTCACACTGCATTGCAAGTTCGGATATTGCTTTTATTGATTATAACATTATTGAATTCTGACTCGGTGGGATCTTCCTTTCCCTTTTGTTCCATTTGGAGATCATATCGGTGAGCAATCTGAATCGTTGTAAGAAGGATTTCAAGTTTGTTTCGCTGGATTTACAGAGCCTTCTGCACAGTGGACTTTATATTTGGCAAATATTATGTGGTATGTATATCTTTATTTATATAGCGCCATCCAGGTACATAGCGCTTCATAGCAGTAATACATGTGACATCACAATATAAGACATAGTGGGAATAAGCGCTTCAGACATGAAAGTAACAATAGGAAAAGGAGTCCCTGCCCTGTAGAGCTTACAATCTAAGTGGTAAGTGGGGACAACTTGCAGAGACAGTTGGAGAGTGTTCTGGTAAGTGCACCTGCAAGGGGCTAAGGTCAGTGCATATGAGATATATAGCATCGGCCAGCGGAGCTACCCATATGCTTCATTAAAGAGGTTTGTTTTAAAAAAGGGCCTAAAGGTGGAGAGAGAGGGTGTCAATTGGATATTGAGGGGAAAGGGCATTCCAGAGATGTGGGTCAGTAAGTGAGAAATGTTTAAGGTGGAAGAGGGCTTTAGATACAAAAGTGGTGGACAGAAGAGATCCTTGAGCAGAACGCAAGAGCCGAGCAGGTGTAAAGTGAGAAATTGGGCCAAGATGTGCGGTAAGGAGGAGCATACAGCCTTAAAAGTGAGGAGGAGAATTTTGTAAGTGATACAGAGTTTAATAGGAAGCCAGGGGAGAGATTTTAGCAGGAGAGACGCTGACACAAATTTAGAAGAGAGTAAAGTGATTCTAGCAGCAGGATTTAGGATAGATTGAAGGGGAAACTGGTGAGAAGCAGAAAGGCCAAACAGCACAAGGTTACAATAGTCGAGACAGGAGAGAAGGAGGGTTTGTGTTAGAGTTTTAGCAGAAGGACAGAGAGAACGTATCTTTGCAATTTTACGGTGGTAGAAACAACAGGTTTTAGCTACATTGTGAATGTGAGAGGAGAATGTGAGGGTGAAGTCAAAAGTTATACATAGGCAGCATGCCTGTGATACTGGGTGTATGATAGTACTGCCGACAGTAATGTAGAAGGGGCAGTAGGGCCAGGCTTTGGAGGAAGTATGAGGAGCTACATCTTAGAAATGTTACGTTTGAGTTGGCGGAGGCCCATCAGGATGATATAGCAGAGACATTTGGAGACTTTGGTCTGGACAGATGTGTGACAGGGCCTTATCCCCTTTCTAAATAGGGCTCCAAATAGGAAGCCTGTCTGATGAGTTCAGCACTGAGCTGGTTAATTGCAGCTACTGTCAATTAGTCAGTCTTCTCCTGCAGGGGATCTCTCTCTCGCACAGAAGATGTGTGTGCTGTCAGAGAGGGATCCCAGGGAACCAGACCCTGTATTCCAGGACGCAGCAGACCCTGGAACCCGCCAGTCGGTGCACCCCACAGATACCAACCTAGATCCAGACTAAGGGAAAGAGCCCCCGATAAAAGCTACCTCTTTGGACTTTGGATCAGGGTTGGTAAGAGGCCCTGCAGATAGGGACTGGGAAGTGTGTGTCAGCCCTTAAAGCTGTATTGTTTGAAGATATGGGCTAAATAAAAGCCAATGTGTATTTCCCCCAAATCGATGTCTCCCTGATTATACCTCTGCACTCATCTCCTACAAACAGGTGTAAGGTTAGGGGTTGAAAGGTAAATTTGTGTGTCATCCGCTTAGAGGTGATATTTGGACCCTATAGAATTTATAAGTTCACCTAGAGAGAGTGTGTAAAGAGAAAATAAAGAAGTCCCAGGACAGAGCTCTGGGGTACACCCCAGATCAAAAGAGGAAGAGTACGTGTTAACAAAAAAGACACAAAGTATGATGGGAAAGGTAAGAGGAAAATCAGGCAAGAGTTCTGTAACGGATACCAAGAGTATGGAGAATGTGAAGGTGAAGAGAGTGGTCCACAGTATCAAAGGCTGCAGAGAGGTCGACTAATATGAGCAAAGTGTAATAACCTTTGTCTTTGGCAGCATGAAGTTCATTAGTTATTTTGGTTAGGGCTGTTTCAGTGCAAGGAGCAGTGCGGAAGCCAGATTGTAGAGGGTCTAGGAGAAAGTAGGTGGTGAGAAAATCTAGTAAGCGAGGGAACATATGGCGTTCAAGGAGTTTGGGCACAAGAGGCAGGAGGGAGACATGGCGATAATTAGCGAGACAGGTAGGGTTAAGCGTGTTGTTTTTGAGTAACGGTATAACTGTTGCGTGATTGAAGGAGGTGGGAAAGTTACCAGAGTAGAGGGAGGAGTTGACAATATGTGTGTGTGGGGATTAGAGTAGGAGCAAGAGGTTTAAGGAGATGGAAGGAAATGGAGTCAAGAGGGCAAGTAAGTTCCCAGGACATACTTGAAAACGAGAGGTAACTCTCAATGTATTACTTCCTTGTAAAACATTTATATAGCTAAAAAAAAAAGTGGAAGAGGTAGAAGAGGATCAGCAGTGACACGTCCTCTTCTGTAACAGGAAAAGGAGTTGAGGTGAAGGCCAAATGAAGAGGTTAGACAGAGAAAGCGAGAAACCAAAGGGAGAGAGGGGTCATCAATATGGCAGTTGAAGTCCCCAAGGAGATGAACTGGAGAGTCGGAGGTGAGAAATAAGGCAAGCCAGGATTTAAAGTGAGAGAAATAGAGAAAGGGGATAGGTGGGCGATAGATGACCGCTACATGGAAGGGAATAGGAGAAAAAATCTGGCCAGGTTAAGTCTAAAAGGAAGCAAAGGAAAAAGAGGGAGGAATAAGAAGAGTTCGGTAATGGTAGATAGAGGAGAGGAGGAGCCCCACGCCTCTACCCCTGCCATCAGGACGCAGAGTGTGGGAGAAGGAAAGGCCACCATGAGAGGGCAGCTTCCAGTGCAGTCAGACAATGTGCCAGTTATAGCAAAGAGGAGCAGAGAGTGAGAGAAAAAGAAGTCGTGTACAGAGAGGAATTTGTTAGAAAGGGAGCGAGAATTCCAAAGGGCACCGGAGAAAGGGAGAGAAGAGGGAGGGTGACAGGGGATGGGTATGAGGTTAGAGGGGTTTACACCACAAGGAGGTAAAGTTGCATCCGAGAGGCGAGGACGAGACCATGTAGAAATAAGGCAGGGACCAGGATTGGGAGAGATATGATTTGTAGCGGTGTGTTTTAGCGTAGGGAGTATTGGGGAGTGGAGTCAAAGGGCAGAGATAGGAAAAGAGTTTATGTGAACTGAGAAGTGAAGAAGGAAGGCGAGATGGAGATATATGAATGGAGTTAGAGAAATAATAATGCTTCTAGAAAGAAAAGTGTAGTTTGGAAAGAAGTGCGAATATAAATAGTAGGGGAAGCAAGGCAGTGTTGAGAGTTGCCTGAGGGCTGGCCACTGAAAATGGAGTTAGGATAAGGACAATGGGCAAAATGTGAGAGAGGCAATATATAAATTCAGTTTGCGCCCCCTGTCTGCTCTCCACCCTGCTTACGCCCCCCCCCCCTCCCCCACCTTTACCTGGTGTCCGGCATCATCTGACGTCATTATGTAATGTGATGCCACGTTACTACGCCGACACGTCGCTGGAAGCCACCGGAGACCAGGTAAGGGAAGTTAGAGGTCTCATGCGCGCTCCCCGGCATTTAATTTAAATGCCTTGGGGAAGAGCATGGGACCTCTGTAATCACCTCCCCTCCCCACACCCCCAGAAAATCTTGCGCCCTCCAGTTTGCGCGCCCCTGCTCTATATTGACGAGCGCTGTATCTTCAGTCTGTGATAGAAAATGTCATTCTGTCCAGCAAAGTTCAACTCCAAAATCCAGGGCCAGTGGGTGTAAAGTTGTCCACTTTTTGTTTCACTCTGCTGAACTCCCTGTTAAACTCCACTGAAAATGGGTCACTTCACAGATGGGGCGCTGCTTCCCCCCTGCAATATAACAAATAGCTGCCACGTGTTGCACAGTTATCGTTAAAAAGAACATAAAGATAGTAATACAGTCAGTCATTACTAGGCTTAGATCAACATTCTAGTCCATATATGAAGATCTCTCCTGTTGGTCGCCCAAGAGGCATCACAAGGAGACTAATTTACACAGAATGCATTGTGGTTATTTACTAAAGTCCTGGCACTGCACACTGGGGCAATATCACTGCAACAAAAAAGCATCTCCAAATCTGTTACAGCAACAATATCATTGATGTCAATGAGATTTTTTCTGTGATCAATCTAGTGCTCATGGTAGTTCTGAAGCGGATCAGTTTGATGAATTCCTACAATTGTTAAACAACAGGTGTAATATAATTACAAAATGTCAGCACTAATACCCATCCCTACCTGAGAAGTCTGTTGTAGATGTTATACAGTGAGCTGCGTGGGTGTTACAGTGTATTTACATCACATATAATTGCTTCTGTTATTATCAGTGGGATTTACATGACAAACTAGTGAAAACAGAGCAGAAAACAATAATCGGAGGCAGCGGAGAGATTTAACAAGTCTGCTGCATTATCTCAGGAATCATACTGGATTTGGCTACACATTTTGCAAAGCTTTTTTTTTTAATTCAGAAGTGTGCTCCAGTTTTGTCTAATGTCAACAGGTTTTGAGTTGATTAACCCACTTTTCACTTGAGACAAGATTATGTGTATCGGGAATTCCTAATTGAATTGAATGGGGTGGATTTGAAAGCCTGCAGTACGGTCAGAGAGCAAAGCAGGAATACTGCAAACTGCATAGTGCGGCCATATAAAGTGGGGGTGGGGGGCGTAAACTTACATTCATGATTTTTCATATTTACACTAATAGTTTTCTACACATTACACGCTCTACTCCAGTCCTCGTTGGCTACTAACAGGTCAGGTTTTCACGATATCCCTGCTTCAGCACAGGTGGTGCAGTCGACGACTGAGCCACTGATTGAGCCACTTGTGCTGAAGCAGGGACTCATTGAGCCACCTGTGCTGAAGCAGAGATATCCTGAAAACCTGACCTGTTCGTAGCCCTTGAGGACTGCAGTTGGCTACCCCTGCTCTATATTGTTCATAAGTAATATTTTGCTGATAATAATACCTTTTAATTTTTCCAACATCAATTTTCTTTTACAGATATAGTTTCACATAAGCTTTTGAGACTTCCCAATTCTCTTCTTTAGATGTGATATCAGCAGTGATTTGCTAATGGTTCATTCTCCTTCACACAAATATTTTTGTACCATTCAACTTGAGGATATAGACATGTTATTCGTATTTTGCCAAGCCATGGGCAAAATTCCCAGGGCAATAAACGTGATATAGTCCTTCCTGTGACATGTTGCTTCACTCTCAAACATAGCAGTTTACTTTAGGTAAATATCCAACAATAAGTCTACGCCTTAAACATGTAGAGGACAATGGCTCCGGAAATAGAAATTAAATGAAATGTTTACACTTATGGACTATTACCAATTAATACAAAGATCCTTATTAAAGCAGCAGTCCAAGCTGCCATTTCCCCCCCTTTAATATGGGCATCAATACAATCCACACAATCCTAAGTAATTAGCTAAGTTGCTGATCGATCCGTTCTTCTATGATCGATCGACGAAGATTCGGCTTGGGGGTTCACTAAATGGCAGTTAGTGCAGCAGAAGAGGACCAAAGATACAAAGTTCTGTGGGGAAGATCATGTGACCAGGGAGTCACTAGATACAATTGATGCACTGCTAGAGAGAGGGTAGGGGTGTACCAGAGCATGTTTCAGAAGTGGAAGGGGATGTGACTTTGTAAATGGTTGCTATAGAAACAAAAATTCTTGTTACATTATAATACATTAAAAATTCAGAATATTTTTTTTATGCTACAAGTATTTTCTCAGTACAGAATTGATTTATTAAAATAAAAAAAAAAAACACACATGTAGGGTATTGCTTGGTCTGCAGCTTTAACAGTGCCACAGTTGCAGTCTTTATAGTCAGAGTCAGAGGAACCCATAGGGCAGTGTATAAAAACGTTTTCAACTCCTTCATATTAAGGATTGGCAGGTTCGCGGGCTCGAAATCCCAACTTCGCAACCGTTGTTTTCTGTGTGTTTTTCTGTGTGTTTTTCTGTGTGTTTTTCTGTGTGTTTTTCTTCCTTCCGTCCATTTTTTTTTTATAAACTGGGCAAACTTTAACTTTAGAGTTTGCAAACAAGAAAAAAACTGCACTTTTGTCAAAAGTTTAGAATTCACAAGGATATACCCCTTCAGAAGACATGGCAATACTATAATTACTAAACCACCATCTAGAAAAGCATATGTCCCATTCATACGCTTTCTTCCTTAAATGACTAGTAACCCTGTGACCAAAAGGAACAGTCACGTGAAGGGCAGAGGTGGCCAACTCCAGTCCTCAAGGGCCACTAACAGGTGAGGTTTTCAGGATATCCCAGCTTCAGCGCAGGTGGCTCAATCTGTCCCTGCTTCAGCACAGGTGGCTCAATCAGTGGCTCAGTCTTTCATTGAGCCACTGATTCAGCCAGCTGTGCTGAAGCAGGGATATCCTGAAAACTTGACACGCTGGTGGCCCTTGAGGACTGGAGTTGGCCACCTCTGATATAGTTGATAACGCCAACACCTGGCAGAGCAAGGCCAGGCACTACACAGCCCTAAATGCTATCGGAACCATGTTATCTGATGAGACAGTTAAACACCAAATACATTTGCTATGAGTAGCACCTGCAAGCACTGAACATGTCCTTTCCTAAAAAAACAAAACAAATGGTAAATGCTGGTAAAAGAAAAAAAGAAAGAAACTGAAAACACTATTGATGGAAGTTGGAATATAAAGGGTCATAAAGAAAGGTAATCAAGCTTAGATTGTGTCTTTCACAACTGGAGCATAGCGGACTTGTCCTACAGGCGACAGAACCAGCTTTTAATGGGGGTGATTTGGGGTGGGGCTGATTTGGGTAAGGCTGCCATATGTCTGTATAAAAGAGTAACACATGGCACTGAGGATTTTCTAAATGCTATTTAATGAGCCAAAAACTTAGCAACGTTTAGACCAGAAAGGTCTTTTTCAAGTTGGGAATGGCCACTCACCACTTGAAAAAAGAACGCCCTGCTGGGAATGCTGCTAAGTTTTTGGCTCATTAAATAGCATTTAGAAAATCCTCAGTGCCTTGTGTTACTCTTTTATTCCTGTATGACTTGGATTTTCAGCAGGACTTCTTTTAAATACAAGTGCACCGGTAAATATGTATGATTTCTTATTATATTGTGTGCAGCAGTAACCTTTCTCTTTGCCTTAGGTCTGTGCCAGTGATGGTAGGTCCTAGGGTGCTCCCTTAAAAGAGTAATTACTACATCTAATTTGGGTCAGGGACAATGGTGAGCAAATGTATTTCAGAGCATTCAAAGGGGACACAAGTCTGACCAGGAGATGGTAGTTTGGTTTGGTTTGTTCTGATTTAACCCAAGAGATGGTGTTGATGTGATTATTGAGTGTGAAGTCTTCAGGGTCCATGGGTAAATAAGTAACTGATACTTAGCCACATTTGACAGTAGTTCTACACTGAAGCAATATTTCACCACCAGATTTTCCAATGAGAAGATGATATTATAGCCCATATAAAATATGCTTGCAGTTGAACAAAGTAAAACAAAATAACTTTGATATATCCTCCACCGGGAGATTCACATAAATTGCCCTGGTCTTTAGATGTAGCATTCAGCAGAGGGGTGTACATTGTCCCTTTAAACATTGTTGTGATTGTGTACAACAAAAACAAAATGTCAGCATGTTTGACCTTAATGCAATTAGTGTCCCAGGAAGGACTGAAACAAAACACCAGCTACATAGACCTTATACCACGGGTCCCCAACCTTTTTGTGCTCAAGGTCACTCTTGAGACTTCACCAACCAATTAACGCACGCACGCGCACACACACAAATAACACTTACCTTGGCGTGAGGACTACAGTGCCGTGCCGGTTCCACTTGTGGATGTGGAAGTTTGGCCTGACTTCCGTGCGGGCCCGACTTCTGGCACAGACTGGCACGCAGCAGTTGTCGACGGCACTGCGGTCGCGGGCACCCACAAAAGGCTTGGCGGGTGCTATGGTGCCCATGGACACCGCATTTGTGTCCACAGCCTTATACCATCAGCGTTGTCAGTAGTATTTATTATTACTCTTTCCCTCTCTCTTTCAAGCCCTATTTCAAAGGTCTGGATAAAAGTAACGCCAAGCCCACTTAAGTAACATTACATTATTTAAAGACAACCAGTGTTATTCTAAGATAACATGACGTTAACCCTATGCTATTGAGATCAATTACGGACATTGTTTTTGCATATAATTATGTTAGTGAATTTAGTGAAATTATGTTAGGTGTTCACGTTATATGCCCTAACTAAACGAAGATTACAGAATCTGAGCCTAGGGAGGTTATTCATTGAACTGTGATAAGGGTAATCAAAGCCCTATCACAATGAAACTCATATCGAAGTCAACAGTAGTTTCCCTCCAATAGTGCCCTGATTGCAATATCTCAGTTTAATGAATAACACCCTTAATCCTGCTGTTTTAGACAGTCACTGTAATTCCAGTAAGTATAAAGCGAATTTCGCTTCCATGCTAGAAAATCTTGACATCTGCACTGTGTTTAATGGATCGTATGTTGCTTCACATCTATATATAGACTCACGCATGTTTCTGTCTTTACAACAATTGTGAAACACCAACAAACGGACTCAGGAACTGATATATTTGTATATAAACCCTTATTTGCAGCCGCACAATTTTTGGGAGTCTAAAGAATGTGAAACTCATCCTGTCGGGCAACTTGAGAATTCACAACAACTTCACGCACCTGTTTTTTTCCCACACTGTACAGGACACTCAATTAGTCAAAAGAGTATTAATTCGGTCACAGTGACATATTGAAATTGATGATAACCCAACTTATGCAGAATGACAAAAAAAACTGTGCTAAATTGTCAAAAATATGGAGCAGAAGTAGAAACTGGGATAGGGTCTTGAAAGAAAGTTGACCAAACATTGTAATAACATTGGAATAACATTGGAATAACATTGGAATAACATTGGAATAATGAACATACCTTTTGGGAATTACAAACTGCCTCTGCTCACACTTCTAAAAGCCACTGTTAACCCTGAGTGGGTAATCCAGTACAATTAGGAACTAAATCTGAGCAGTAATCACTGTATTTATTAGTCAACTATTTTGGACCTGAAATATAAATTCAAATAAAGCGGAAAATAAAAAAATATTTTTATATGTAAAGCATGTGACAATGTATAATTCTTTTTTTTACCTAAGCTGTTATAAATCTGTAAAAATCCCGATTTTGTGCCTTAAGAAATGGCTGCCTTCTAACTTTGTGCTGCAGTCTGTGAAATGCTGCAACTGATATGTAACATTATATTACAAATTATATTACTAAGTGTAACACATTATTGTTACAGCTTTCAGAGCAATTGACCGTCTGCTGTTTGGAACACAGCAACAGATCTGTTTGTGATACTTTGTTGCCAAAGGGCAGAGCTCAAAAAGGAGTGTCTCAGAGCCTGTTTCAAAAGAGGAAGTGGATATGACTTTTTAAATGGTTGCTGTGGCAACAAAAAGATGCTCCATACATTAAAAAATGGCATTAGGAGATTTTTAAAAATGCGGACAGTATTATCTAATACTACAGAACTGATTTTTTTTTAAAAATTTAAATGTAGGATTTTTCAAGTTTTTCTGCTTTAATGTAGAATTGATTATTTGTCCTATCCCTATTTGCAGAGAGTTAAGGTGACTCTTTGAGCTCTAGCCTTGCACAAAATGAGTAGGGCAATTTATTATTTCCACATAGACGACTGAACTTCCTAACTCTTCCTCTGTGCCGCCTGGTTTCCAATGCAATATAGTATATAGTACTTAGAATAAGAGGCACAATAGAGGTTTCCAACATTAAGTCACCATTACTGTTATACTCTTTGACATAGCGCTACGATGCGTGAAACGCGTTAGCGGCTGCCCACTGTGTGGTTTTTCACTTTTTGCCATGTCACTCACTAAGCAATATACTTTTTTCAATGCGATCCAGTCTACCATCCCTTTGTTGCTGTGCACCGTGGCATCCCTCCCCCATAGGAGGACTTCTGCTATTGTTCCTGTCAACAGCCGAGTGCAGGCGGATTCCGGAGCAGTGGTGATCAAGGAGGTCGTGAGTAATAGATCACACACTCACTTACTTGCTTATGGAATTATGTTTATACTCAAGGAGATTTCGAAAAAGGTACCCTTTAGCCATAGGTGGAGGTGTGCTTGTCCCTTCCATGTGACTACATTACCACCCCCCAGGGTGTTATTTTCAGGGTGTGTGTCTCTCCTTCATAGGAGTTTAACCCTTTCATGACTCGTGGACTCTTAAAGAAAACTGAATTGATTCTATAGTCTCACATGTTTTTCTTCAATTGGGTCAATCAAATACATGAGATTTGTACCCTATACATATATGTACGTTCTGAGTGCTATTGTGTGGACCTGTTCCAGTTCTCTATATAAATTGTCCTATCCCTATTTGCAGAGAGTAAGGGTGACTTTGAGCTCTAGCCTTGCACAAAATGAGGGCAATGTATTATTTCCACATAGAGAACTGAACTTCCTAACTCTTCCTCTGTGCCACCTAGTTTCCAATGTAGTATAGTATTTAGAATAAGAGGCACAATAGAGGTTTCCAACATTTTGTTACCATTACTGTTATAAAGGCCAATAATATTACTAGTTAAAGCTCCTAGTCCCAAATAACACTTTATCTGCTTGAATTTCTATCAGGTCATGTAAAAACATACATACAATCAAATCATTTTTACAAGCATGACCACTAACATTTAACATATGTTTTTTTCCCCCCTGCCGGACTGAATTAATGGCCAATAGTAAAAAGAGCATTGATTTGGCCTCCACGGTAGTTATTTAATGATTCCCAACTTCTGTACTGAGGCAAGTATAAAAACTGTAAAAAAAACAAACAAAACAGATAATGTGGAAGCACAATATGGAACAGACTCAGAGACTTGGATAAGCTCTTAAAGAAAGTCATTCATTATCTCAGGGTTACATCCTGTACCAACTCTTGGAAATCGAGACATGCCAAAAAATAGGGAAAGATGGACAATCGACAATAGAGGTTTTGGCCCTACCTAAAAATTCAAGTAAAAGACAGAAAAACCTTGAAAGTATAATTACTTTATTATTCTACTGGGTTTACTGTACATTGTTAATAGTGCTCCAAATTGCAAGCTATGATTCAAATGCCTATACAGCTTGATAAATGAGTCCACGTGTGTACTGCTGGCATAATGGTAATACTTTTTTTGAAGTGTGTTGAATTCCATGCTTCTTTTTCTCTCTCTGTATAGTTGAAGCTCAGGTGTTCTATCCTTGCTTTGTTGTTTCCGTTCACTCAGCTATCAGAACAAGAAACCTGTGATGATTAGTACTGAACCATGCAGCCATCATACATACCCACATGGCTTACAAGACAAGCCCCCATTACTTACAGGAAAAGAAATATTTGTTCATAGTGCCACCCGTCAGTCTTACAGTAAGACTACCCGGATTTACACGAACACGATTGAATGTTGCAAGTTGAGTTAAATAGAATAAGTGACTTTCATTACCTGAATGCTTTGGCAATGTTTACATTTTTTGGAAGATTTGGATACGTGATGTAAACGAAGGATCTGTGCAAAAGCAAAAAAAAAAAGGAAACAGACATCTGTATTGTACCTTAGGAATTGATAGTTAATTTGGTATTTCAGAACATTAAATGGTTCTGTAACTAGAGAGGCCTCTTGGCTCCACAGCACCTGAACAGGCCTATCAGAGTTGCGTTGATGTGCACCTGCTGACTTACTGGCTTGTTTTGTAGCAGCTTCCCAATTAGTGACAATTGACATATACAATGCATGCATATGGGATTTTTTTGCATAGGTAGAAAAATTGTTGCATTTTTCTTCCTGTTCCAGTAATATTTTCCATGCATGTTTGTTGCTGGTTATAACCTACAGCAGCGACATCTGAGTTTACCGAAATTAAGAAATAACAGCAAGATAAAGACTACAAAAATGTGTCAGAGCTCTAAATTAGAGTTGTTGTGCCACAATGCCATGTAAAACATTCTGCTTGGCAACCAAAGGGTTGAAAGGGCACTGTTTGCCACACTATGAAGCAAGGTCTTTATTCCATAACATTTAACATAAGGATAAGAAACCTATCCTCTATGAGCAATGGACAATATGCCAAAAGATGCCATTTCCCCGCCAGCTGAGTGATGTTCCCTCTCCTGTCTCTGTAGCAGGCATAAAAGAAGTGGTTGACAACACAAGTCTCCACACGTGGAAATACTGTTTCTTCTGGAATAACAAATGTACCAGTGTGCGCATGTGGGACATTCTATGAAAGATGTGTTCTAAGCATATCCAGAGAGTACCGTACACATTTCACTGGCAGGTATGTTTAACATGTATTTCAGTCTCTTTTCCCAGTGAAATTCAGATAGAATCATGAACCAGATCTGCAGGCAAGTTTCCAATGTCATAAATGACATTTTGTAGAATACACCTGCCTCCATGCTCATTTTATAAACGTGTACTATTCATAATGTATATTTCAATCGTGAGATAGCAGTTCGTGTTTTGTTTTTGATTGTTTTTTTAAACAGTGTTGTTTCATGGTGCAGAATGAACGTTTGTTAAAATACATAACTCTGCTTTTTTAACCTTTTATCACAGGGGCTCTCAACTCCAGTCCTCAAGACGCCCCAACAGGTCAGGTTTTAAGGAAATCCCAGCTTCAGCACAGGTGGCTCAATCTGCTCAGTAGCTATTAACTAGTCTTGGAGAGTCTATCATTGCCCATTGGGGCATTGTGGGACTTCCGTCCCTTGTAGGGTTGCCAGGTGAAACAAAATATACTTAATATATATATTCTACAAAAAATACTGGACACAATGGTGAAAGTTGCGACGCGCACCAGAATCGTTGGTGGGGAAGAGTGTTATTTATAAATGACCTGACTTGTCATTTTTTCTACATTTCCCTCCAACTATTCACAAATTTGCACCAATTTATATTCAGTTTCGTAAAAAATCTGGGGGGGGAGTCTTGGGAGGGAGCGCCCTTCCGAAGATTTGTTTTAGGAAATAGAACATGAAATAGTGCAAATTGATGGAAATTGGCGCATGCTCAGAGTGAAATTTAGAACAAATGACATAATGGTCAGATCATTTATAAATAACTGACCTGCAGTCATACTGTACATGGCGAGCAATACTGATCTTACTGCTCCTCCCACAAATTCCAAGATTGTTGCACCCCTCCTCATCCTCTCTATCCTCTTATCCTCTCACCATCCCACCCCCTTCATCCTCTCACCCCTTCACCTCATCCTCTCTCACCCCCTCCTCTCATCCTCTCACCCCTTCCTTCATCCTCTCTCATCCCCCCTCCTTCATCCTCTCTCATCCCCCTCCCTCCATCCTCTCTCACCCCTCCCTTCATCCTCTCTCATCCCCCTCCCTTCATCCTCTCATATCCCCCCTTCATCCTCTCATCCCCCCTCCCTTCATCCTCTCTCATTCCCCCTCCCTTCATCCTCTCTAATTCCCCCTCCCTTCCTCCTCTCTCATCCCCACTCCCTTTATCCTCTCTCATCCCCCCTTCCTTCATCCTATCTCACCCCCCTCCCTTCATCCTCTCTCATCCCCCTTCATCCTCTCTCACCTCCCACCCTTCATCCTCTCCCCCCCCCCTGCATCCTCTCACCCCCCTTCTCTGTCATTATCACCCCCACCGGACAGCTAGAGAAAACACACACAACAGTACAAGTACAAATACACACAGGACGCAGGCAGGAGACACAGTCTCAACTCTCTCTGCTCCATGCTTTTCCTCCGATCTTTGGCCCCACTCCCAGACTCCTGCCACCTCCTCCTGATTGGCTGCATCTGTGTAATGCAGCCAATCAGGATGGGGGAAGCTGTCCAGCCCCCTAGCAGCAGCAGCCCTGCTCTATCCCTTCTCAGGGGAATCCAACGATTGGTTACTAAGTCCGGAGACATAATACCGGACACATACATGTCCGGTATTATCTCTCATTTTTTACCGGAGAGAGTAACCAAATACCGGGCTATCCGGTTCAATACCGAACACCTGCCAACCCTAGTTCCTTGATCCTAGACCATTACCCAAGAGACTCTCCAAGACTGAGATAATAGCTACTGAGTAGCTACGTAGCAGAATCCAAGTTGCGCAGCTTGGTCCTGGATAGGCTGTTTGATCTTGCAAGACTGATCACCTACCCCATGAGTGAGAATTGAGAGCCACCTGTCCGTGAGTGATGTTTGCGGGCTGTCCCTCTGCAAGAGCAGGACGCGGTGTGTGGACATAAGACCCGCGACCATCTTCCCCCACATGGAGGGTTTGAACAGCTTCCCCGGCTGCATTGGTGACTACAGACAGACGTCCTGGATAGACGCCAAGCAGAGGAACTCAGAACATCGCTGGAGCCTTGGGATTTGGGTAATAATGCTCTAAAGAATTGTTTTCCTGTAAGGGCATTACTGTTTTAATAGTTTTTATGTTTTCCAGTAAACTTTAATACACTATGTGTCTCCCCGCGTATTTCCGTTCTTTTCCGTTATATATGTGTTGCTGGGTTTTTTTTTTGGGGGGGGGGGGGTGTTGCACTACTTTGGCAGCTGAAAGACTTTGACCAACAACTCGCATTGTTCTGGCCCTCTAGCAAAGGAGTATGGTCAGGCAGGTTAACTCGCCCTCTTTAAAAGCACACAAAGTCTTTCTAAAAAATCTTTGGGGGACGGCTCTTGTGAGGGGAAGGTAAATAGGAATGTCTTGTTTGGGAGAGGCAGTTAAAAGGTGTGTACTCACAGACTGCTAGATCCAAGGGAGAGCACACTTGCCTATACAGACAGGAATAAGCAAAGGAGTATACCAAATACTAAAACATGGCATTGGAAAATGGGCAAACCATGTTACTGGGAAAAGAGGGGTGTTGCCAAGGCAACTGGCTAGAAGCAATGGGAAAACTATATTTGTGGCAACAATTTAGCAACTTTGGCTACGTCCAGAGATAACTCTGAATGCCCTCGTCCAGGGTGATGGTGCGTGCATGTTCCCGTGCGCTTGCTGCTTTGTAAGATAGCTACATTTGATTTGGCTGCTCGCTGATGCGTCATGTGAGCGGTTCGCCAAATGAGGGCGAACCAGCTCTGTGATGTCATGGCCGCGCCCCCACGACACTCCCCGCCCCGCTCATAACTAGCTGGCCAGAAATCAGCCGAGCGGAGCGCATGACGTCACGGCGCTCAAGCGCCAGCACGCGTGCATCCAGCCTGGCCGCAGACTTACACTGAGCAGCAATGGCTGCCTCAGAACAGAGAAACCAAAAATGCAGAAAGGTTCAAGGACACGCATCTTTGGGTTTGTCTCCAACTATTTTTGTCCTTGATAAATAACTTCTATGTTGCTTATGAATCCGAGGCAATAGTTAACCTTAAAGATATATGTCCTAAATAACTACATTTCTGTAAAATATGCCCAAGAACAACTAAAGGGACAGTTTGGATTTTTTCTTGGTAAAATATTTTATAAATAAATAACAATATTTTATGTTTCAAAAGACACCTTCTTGCACTTTTATTCTTAATCACATTGAATTTTTGTAAAAATATGACATTTTCCTAAAAGCAATAAACATGAAGAGTGCCTTTCACCTAATCTTGGTGACTATTTTAGCTGATCTTTTGCAAAAGGTTAAGTAAAAATATGTGTACATTACTTGCCTTGCAAAGTCACAAAGAGGTCTTCTTGTTACTCCCGTAACCGATGTTGGGCATCAGGATCTGTCCCTTGAACCTCCTGCGGACTCTGTTGTCGATACCCCTGGGCTTACGCAAGTTACGCTTAATCTTGACATAGCGATCTGACTGGTGGCGGATGAACTTCTTTGTCCGCTTCTTGACGATCCTTGGTTTAATAAGGGGTCTGTTTGTGGCTTTGCACATTTCATAGCACATTCTGGCCCAGATTTGTGTATCTCACACGGGCAATCTGCGATTTTCTTCAGTTCAATGATCATTTCTTATCGGCTATTGAAAAGCGCAAACATATTCTTCACTGCAATGAGGAATGTATAAACCATTATATAGCATTCCTACAGTGAGGAACATTGACCACTGCATGAGCCTATTAACACTGGTGCAATATACCTGCTAACAAAAACTTCCGTGCACCCAATAGGATTAACCTCTTGGGAACCTAAATGGTAGGAAGTATAGCAGGATGTTTTAAAATCATTAAATATTATGTTCTGCATCTCAGAGCTTGCACTTTTGTTCGTGACTGCGGGTAAATTGTACAGATTAAATTAAAATGCACGAGTACGTTTCTATAAACCTATCATGCGTTTCTAATAAATGAACGACTTTGATTAAATAGATCTCCTAATGTGCTAATTCAGAGCTGGAATACTTATGTTATGTTTAATGTTGAATGAGAACAGTAGCCAATGTCAATCAAAATGTTATTAATTTCATAGCCCTTCTAAGTTTCCTTATTTGTCAGAAAATATGCACCTATGTATTGAAAATAGTGTTACAACAATTCATCTGAGGTTTTGCCCCAGCGAATAACAACCTTTCATCAGATAAGATAGCAAGTCAATGAAAACTCCCTACATGTTTTGTAAAAGCAGACTCAAGCCTTGGCAAAGCAGAAACCAGCAGAGAAAGCAATTTAGACAGAGCCCTAATAACAGGAGTAGGAGTCATCAATCTCTTTTTCTTTGAGGCAGAGTGAAAGTGGAGGAAAATTGTAAAAAAAAAAAAAAAAAAGAATAAATGTGAATAAAACCCAGCACCTGATGCGGCTGAGCAGCTGAGAGCAGGTTCCAGGGTTTTCTTTCCTGGTGTCAACTCTATTACTGTTCACATTAATCACAAGGTCCCTGTCCAATTGGGGCTCATTGGTGCTAAATTGTCTTGGACTCGATGGGACAAATTTAATTTGTTACAGGCAAAAAAGGATAGTAAAGCAAAAGGAAATGAGCTCGGCCTTGGGCATTGCCTTGAGGAATGAAAGCCAGACTTTGTCCATTATTGCTGACTGGTGCTGCGTAGGGTGCGCATTCAGAAATAACAATAATTAAATTAGATGTACTTGCTGTTTTCCATGGTGGAGAAGAGCCTGAGAAACAACAATAAGACCTCGGGCAGATGCTCTTTGTAGGAGAAACCCTATAAATATTTATCAGTGTTTCCATAAATCTCACTCACCAGACGCAGATTTTATAACCTGCCCAATATTCTCCTAATAAAACCGACTGCCTGTCTGCATTTGCAAAATAACCGTGAATAAAAGGCAATTACTTACAATATCTGGAAGGGGGGTGGTTGATCTGAAACAGTGTTAAAACATTTTACATTCACTTTTTATTCATTGTTTTGGTGAGTACATGGAACCCTATAGCAATATATATATAATCTATATATATATATATATATATATATATATATATATATATATATATATGTATACACTACTAATGCAATTCTATTTTTATCTAAATGGATGAACTCATTTCAATAAAATGATTCACAAAGTGATATTGTATTTGATGGCTATGCTAACGATTCTGTAAGTTAACATATGGAAATATTAAATTGTATGTTCAGGTCTTCAAATGTGTGCGCTAATTTTTTTTGATAAATTCTCATAAATACTCATTCTAATGGTAAAATTATATTTCCAAATACGTTTATTTGTGTTGAAATGTTCACGTGCCCAATTAGGGTTGTGATCCCTTCACGTAACTTCATATACACTATTCTAAGCATCTGGATTACTTGTGTTGTCTTTCTTAATTAATATAAAGGTTCACGTTACCATCCTACAGGTTTAAGTACAAGGACAATTCCGCATACATATAACACAGGTATATTAGCCAGAGAAGAAGGAAGCACCAATAATCTGTATATTCTTTGACACTACAAAGAAAAGAAAAAATTGGCAACCGAGCTGCACAATTTCATACAATTTTATTATGAAGCGCAGTCCCTAACTCCACTTACTTACTATCTCCACAGCTCTCGCTGACACAACTGGGGAAAATCTAGGTGCTAAGTTTTTTATTACATTGATGCTTTGTTAAATTTGCATTGATAGAAAGGCCCCTGTTCAACATGCTGTTAAACCGTATTCCACTCCAAGACGAAGCGCTGTTCTATAGCGTGAAACGCGTTGAGGGGGAGGTTGTGGTGTAGCCTGGGTTCCATGTGTGTGCTGTCGGAATAAAGTTACCTCTCTTACAAACCGGAAGTTGCCTGGATTTTTGCCGCTCGCAGTAGCGCCGGATTCTCCGTCAATCCGTTAAACCGTATTCCCCTGTCTTGGGAGGATTTCTCCTGAATGTATTACAGCTTTTATAACATTACAATGAAACATATTTTGGTAATGACACAGCTTATGGGGCCCATACAAGACTTGGCGGCTATAATATAAACTAGGAACATGTACAGTATGGGCCTCTTATTAACTAGAGCTGCCTCGCACAGTCTTATTATTATAAAATGAGATTCAATATGAGAGAGAGAGAGAGAGAGAGCACTCTCATGAACTCAATATAGAAAAAATAGGATTATGATGAAAACCTTTTTTTCTATATTGAGTATATATTTTTATTACAGTGCACCCAGGTAAGTTTGCCAATTGCTACGTGAGTGCCGTCCTTTATTTATAATATATATATTAAAGTGGGGCACATTTCAAATACTGCCAATTAAAAAATGAAAAGCTTATGTCAACATAACAAGTATTTCTCATGTAATGCTGTTTAAACTCATTAAGAAAAACTAGATCCATGTTCAGTAATTGCTGTAATAGGTAGAAATGCTGAATAAAGTGGGAAGCAAAACAAGCATTTTACCAGTCATAAATTACAGCTGTCAAATGAAATTCATGGGATCAAATGAGCTGGGGCTAATTATTTACACTATACTTTATAGAGCAATTAAAAATTCCCCAAATGGTGTTAATTGCTTCTTACAATCTGCAAACGCTGTTCTGGTTTCAAGTGTATCTTTAACAGAAATACCGGGTACATATTGTTTTGGCTTTCACAATTGTTAAGTTATTTTATGAGTTCACAGAACACACTTAAGGCAAGAGAAAATATAGGATATTATTCACAAGACTCCAGTTGTTATTTGAGTTCAGTTTATCTACAGTATGCTAAAGTTTTCTGTTATGCCTTTATCCATATAGATTGCATATACAAGATGAACCTATTAAAGGATCATTAATTAATGCCCCAGAAGTTTGACAAATATTACACAACACAACTTTCTTCGTTTCTGCTTCATTATTGATGTAGCATACTTGTTCCTTACATATCAAGTTTAAAAAAAGTGTTAAGGTTTCCGAGTAGACGTACATTCAGACATCCATGTACATAAGACCAAGAAAGACCGTCTGGCGACGACAGGTATACACACCATCTGGCTAATAAGCCTGCGTTATAATTGGTAAGTGGAGCAATGGAAACAAGCCTGATGGAGGTATGGGGTTAGTAGCTGTGTGCAGTCCCGTTCCCAGTGTGGTGTGATCGGCTGCAGTTGCACAGCTATACGGATGGAGTGAATACTCACAATAACCCGTCCCCTCTTCTCCTGGCTGGAAGTTCCCCTCCAAGAGTGAATGACGTCCTTCCATTGCGCGGCCACGATCCGGATGTAGGCAAGAAGATAGAAGATCGATGCCACCGCAGCTCCTATGAAAGTCAGAGACCTCTCCTAGTCATGTTTGTCTGTATCTGTTTTATGTAGTTAAATGAATTCATTTTATTATCCTACCTGGTGAGTCTGACTTTCATAGGAGCTGCGGTGGCATCGATCGTCTATCTTCTTTCTGTGTACATAAGATGCTCCAAAACCGACATTTCCAAAAATAATCTTTGTAGAGTTTTGAGAAATAAAATGGAAAACTTTAAGAAAAACTCGGTTGTATGTTCCCTTATTTTGGACAAACGCTTTATAGGGCACATGCTTTGGGAACCTCACGATTCTCCTTTAAGTATGATGAAGGGACACTATGAGGTTTGAAAGCTTGTACACTGTAAACTGTTATTGATCCAATAAAAGGATCATACAGCCTATTCTTTTATTTTATTTTTTAATTTACACGACACAAACCTTACCCACCTATTTTATCCTCTTTTTACATGTGTTGGGGTTCCTGATTCCTTGGTAATTGATCTTATAAATATAATATTGGAATAGGTCATGAGTGTTTTAAGTGGCCTGAAGCAACTGTACCTACAAGGCCTTAATCCCCACCCATCCCAACCCTCCTCAGGGAGCATGTGCCACGAAACTCTTTGTGTTGTCTACAAAGCAGTGTATACAGTTCTGTCCTGTTAAGTACATAAAAATGGCCATCCTTGTGTTGAAATTAGATGGTGTCATATCAATTAAGTGAACCAAAGAGACGCCCACTATACACAGTATCTGATGACTGGGCTATTCCCACTATATGCCCACTGTTTGACAAAACAGTCCAAAATACTGTAGGAGAACAATATCGAGGGAATATTTCATACTGTTCATTTCCACTGTCGTCCACTGAGGTCCGCAATATTCAGGCTATTGTCACTTGCCTAACGTTGTGCATATTTATCTTTGTTTGGTATAGCTCACCTCCCTTTTCCCCCTCTACTTCGTCACTAACACATATATGGGAATTTATGTCACTGGTCATCATTATGTGACGTTGGTTGGGTATCTCTTTTAACTGTGATATATAATGTATTTTAGTCCCATGCAAATTGTTAGATTTGCTTTGTTCTTTGTTAGCAAATACATATTAATTAGTGAAAAGATAGAAATAGGTTACTTTAAGGATTATTGAATCTTTCTAATAATGTTAATAACACTGATTTTTTTATTTTATTTGACCGCTACATTGAGTTTCCACTAAAATACCAAATATTAAGCATAAATAAAGTTTTAGGGCAGAGCAGTAAATTAATAAAATACTTCATGACACATAATCCACTTTAAACCCAAGATATCGCTTTATCGTCCACATTGAAATGTGTAGTCTCCACATCCAAACCCCTCATAGGGAGTGAACAGCAGAGATATGTTTAGAGCAGCAATCCTAATTTCCTTTTTATTTATTTTTCGAGTTCTTGGATTGAAGCAGGGGTCTCCGCAGCTGAACTGCATTAATTCCAGTTCCAGAGACCTCCTGCTTCCCAAGATACTTAGCTCTTTAGGTGTTCCGGTAGAAGCTCAGATGGGCTTGGAGGGCTATCAGAAAGACAGATTTAAAGCTCCTGCATCACACGGGCCAATAGGAAGCTGTGACATCATCCTCTGTGTCTTTCTATTGGTCCATGTGACCAGGACATTTAAACCTGTGACGCTGCTACCACCATCGCCTATGGAGAGGTAAGGATCTCAGGAAGCAAGGGGTCCCCGTAGCTGGAATCAACACGGTTCAACTCTGGGCACCCCCTGCTTTCCATCTAGGGGTAAAACATTTTTTTAGAGAGCATATGCTCCTTTAAGGAGTTAAGGGAGTAATTCGACATACTGTACCTGTAATCCAATGTGACAGTTTGGGCAGTTTTCAGCATAAAATCCCATTTGACAGCTGCATCAGACAATACAGAATAGGGCCCTAGTTCTTTGTGATCCCTGTGCAGGAACAATGTTTTGGGTGCGAATGCTGTACATATGAAATAATGCATACATAACTCCCCCACAGGTCAGTCCCTCCCTCCCCATGTCCATAACTCCTTCCCCCCTCCCCCCCGCTTCTCTCCCCCCCCCTCCCACCCAGGTGCATATCCCCTTCACCAGGTCCATAACTACTCCCTCCTGGCCTTTATCTTCCACCCCCCCCCCCCACCACAATGTCCCATATCTCTTCACTCCCCCATACAGATCTCTCTCCCCCAAAACCAATATATTTTTCTTAACCCCCCTCCCCCCCTCCTCAGGGGGTTCCACTGGGCACTGGGGAGATGACTGCTCCTTTCATTTGTCCTGGGCGCTAATATTTCTTTTAGTGACCCTGGCTGTATGAGACTGCTGTACTGCCGTATGAAACACCGGCGGACTTACACATCGGTGCTATGAAGGATTGCACCCTAATGTTTTGTAATATTGTTTAAAATCCCACTGCAAAGACAGTAAGCACTCACGAGTTCTTAAGCCCGTTCTCTAAAACACATTATAGAGCATGAACTGAAGATGACCACGCTGACTGTAACACTTATTCTGCTTTCTATCCATTTTCAACACGAAGACATTTTTCCTGAAGCTTCAATCTTCTGCATTACATTGTACATCAATCTTACCACAAGTACATTCCCTCTAAAACATGTAATATATACATGTTTTGTGATGTGTGGTTGCTCTATTTAGCAATGCCATTTTTATATCCTGAAGTCCCATTCTGGAAATATTATTTGCTTAAAAAATGGCCCCCCTGGAGAAAGTAAAATGGCCGAAGCCATCCAGACATATTAAAACAACAGAGGTTTCCATAGAGCAAGAATAAACAGGCGAAAACTCTGCAAAGACTAAAACTACCAACTAAAACGAAAAAAAGCAATAAAGAGATCAGCACGATAAATCATATCATATACATACCGTGGCCCCTTGCAGATGCACTTAGCAGAACGCTCCCTTACTGTCTCTACGTTCTTCCTACCAACCAATTAGATTGTAAGCTCTTCGGAGCAGGGACTCCTTTTCCTTTTATGTTTGAAGCGCTTCTCCCCTTTATGTGTTATTGGTATTATTTGTTATTTATATGATTGTCACGTGCTGTGACACTCTATGTACATTAATGGCAATATATAAATAAAGATATACATACACATTTTTTATTTCTGCTTCACGCTCTCTAATGACGTACCTTGATATAGCACTGGCCCCAGCATGCCGGAGTCCCCTATACCTTACCAGATACATAAAGAACAATGATTCATGTTAAAGCTCCAATATTAATTAACAAATGGTCAGAGTCACACGAGAACAAATATAAATGGCAAAATGGGAGGGCTAAAGGGCCAAATCCCCCCGGTGATGGTGAGTAGAGAATATCAAAAGTAAAAGAGAAAGCCCACCACAAAAATCATTGTGAAGTAGTACAAATGTAATCTCTCATAGTGAGTAGTATACCCAGGTCAAAAAAGTAGATTTTAACCCCTTAGGTGCTCAATAGAATGAAACGGGTGGTGCCGTGAGCCTTGAAAGGATAAAGTCATGAAAACCATACCACACTGCTATATGAAGCAGCATAAAAGTATAACCTGATCTCTCACCGCGGCTGGCTCAGAATGAGCTCCAAATACGCCGAGATAGAAAGACTCACGGTTTGTAGGTGGTGTGGTATACTTGATCTTGATTGTGATCCTCCGTGCCTCGGTATTTTCTGCTGCCACGCTAGGCCAGATGTAATAGCCTTGGCTCCCGTGTGGAGCGTGGATGATTCCGCCGCCAACCCTCCTGCAACAGAACAGTCGCAGAGGGCGGTCACATGACCGGCGGCTCAGGCGTCGCTCCGAAATGACGAGGAACAGCGTGGGATCAGCGTGTGGACTCAGCACCTACCCGGCGTGCCTGCAGTGAAATGTAGATAGAAGAATCTTCCCGCAAACAGGACAGGCAAACGGCAGCACAGCAATGGATGGAGAGAGGCTGATGGTAGATTTAAAAGTAGACTTTATTCAAACAGCGTGCTGTCAAAGTTCAAAGGTCCTACGGGCCGAAACGCGTCAGAAGACCTGACAGCACGCTGTTTGAATAAAGTCTACTTTTAAATCTACCATCAGCCTCTCTCCATCCATTGCTGTGCTGCCGTTTGCCTGTCCTGTTTGCGGGAAGATTCTTCTATCTCATAGTGAGTAGCTCAGCAGCGACCCAACGTTTCGATGCAACGGGCCTTGATGAAGGTGCATGTTGCGCAGAAGTGTTGGATCATTGCTGTGCAACTCACTAGGAGTTGATTCCGTTTTTACTACCACAGAACTTTTCTTGTGGCGTGCTGCGCTTGCTCTTGCGGTCTAGGACATTTTTTCTTCGCTACCATCTCACCACCAGCGTTTTTCCGCAAGTGACCTCACTACAGGGATCCTCAGTCGCCGCCCGCTTAGCCACTACGGTAAATCCATAAATTTATGCCTTACCCTAAAACACCCTAATCTTAACCTCTAATACTAACGCTACACCCAACCCTAAATTCCTTAAGCCCTTACCCTAAAACCCCTTACCCTAACACCATACCCTAACCATTAAAACCACTAAAAGTTAATCCCCTACCCTAAAATGTACCTTATAGTAGAAATAGCTGCGGTGGAGGGTCCCCCTGCAGCCAACCCCCAGCAGGGATTAAATGTCGGGAGACGGCCGTGACCAATTCTGCCATTCCGTTCTCTTGGGCCTTACAGATACGTCATTGCTTGTTTCCAGGGAGTGGGAAAACGGCTCGGTCTGAGAGCCCGGCCTGATGGAAACGAAAGTGGCGCCCCTTCCAGTCTCGATCATGTAATGGCTCCTGACGAAATCACATGGCCGTCAATCCCGGAAGTCCGGTGACACATATGTATTGCAGCCTCTTCCGTTTGGACTCATTATCCAGAGAATAGTTGCTGGTTGTGCGAGGTGCAGATAATGTAAAATTGTGGTACAAACCAAACAAACAGTATGTTTATGGGGATGGTGGAAAGAAAACGGACATAAAAACACCCACCACCCAGAACAGCATGACAACAAAACTTTTGTTATCCAATTGTATATCCAATTCAAAGCCAGGGTTGGGCAATTGGCAGAAAACCATCAGATAATAGACTTTTCAACTATATTTCTTGCAACAGTCCTAACATGTCACAATACAAGCTGGGTTTGTGACAGTAACCTATGACAATTCTCATGTGATTATACGTAACCCACCACAACAAGAGCGTGACTTAGAGCTTTGTCGGAAACACAAACATTTTGTTGGCATAAAGATATTAGCGCCGCACCAACATAATTCCTGTGTTTACAATGTGATTTAGAGTTTCTAAAGATTGTAAAAACCTTCCAAAACATCTGTTTAGTATGGTAATATTAAACACACCAAATTATCTGAAAATAGTTATATCTGTCTGATTTTTTTTAAGGTGGCAACAAGCTACCTTTAATTGAACATTCCACTGTCCTCAGTTAACATTCGTCCTAAACTGGATGGCCCCTTTAAGTAGACAAGGTTAATGCCAGCTCAGGCCTGGTAGTTTAATTCACACCTAAAATGCTCAGACTATATCAATTACTCAAACAAGAGGCTGCCACTGACACTGCTAGTAAACAGTTAGGTCTTTAACTACTTGGCAATGGATCAACCCTTTAACATTAATCTTCCAAGGGCTTCAGTATTACAGTTACAGTAGCTGGGAGTATATTTTCCAGGTTGTAATTAGACCAAGAAGAACATTCTTCATGGATAATAATAGAAGTGTACTTTGGAAAAAGGAATGATTGTGGTTCTACAATACGTCACATCTCACTGGAATGCTATGTTTGTGGTCTGGGAAGCTCATGTTCAGGCAGAATCTGTACAGAACTTGACATTTGGTCCAGTAGAAGATGCAACAAGAAGTATCTGATGTTATACTTTTCTCCAAGACCAATTCAGCTGCTAGAACTCTGTACCATAGAATTTCAAGGCATAAAGATGTCCTGTACCTGGCTGCATTGCTGTTATGTTTGCTTTTCAGCCCCAACGTTATCTTTTCTGCTTAAATTGGTCTCTAATGACAATACGTTTGATTTATAAAGCAGTAGGTTTGGAGATTTTCTCAGCATCACAGAGAAATGGGAATTCATTGAAAGCTCTTTCAATGCCGTCTTAATCAAACTGACATATCTCTCTCCAGTGACTTTATTAATCCAGACTGAAGGAGTGAGTCTAAACACCCCCTCAGGAACTAAAGGATCTTATCAGTTATTGTACTGCGACGGTATACAAAAACTAATAAATACTGCTATAAAATGATACAAGTGCTTTATTGTCGCTTTTTAAATCAAATGCTCTGACACACAAGGCATGAAGCTAATACAGGATGCTCCCACTTATACAGACATATACATCCTCTCTTACAGTGCGCTGCCTGAATAACAGATTTAACGGAAATATAAAAAGACATAAGCTATGAAAGACATTTTTTTGCTTAGTAATAAAAATAATAAAAAATAATAATATTATTTGATTTTTAATTTATTGCACTAAATATATTATGCCATATATAATAAAAATAATATTACAGTCATTCGAGTGCTTTCAACTGAAAAAGAATTCAGAAACATTGCAGAACTCCTATGTACTAAGATCATATTTGATTATTTTTTTTGTGAGTGAAGATATTAGCGCTAAAAAGTAGTACAAACCTTAATAAAATGTGCGTTGTGAGTTTGATGTTTATGCATAAACATGCATAATTTGTTGTTTGAAATACATTTTGACACATCTGTAAGCCACGCACAGTTCATTTCTGTAAAATGAACACTAATTTTTTACACTAATGGAGCAGATTGAGACTTTTCAGGACAGTACATGGGTGCACAAAAGCACAATTTAAAAAAAGATTTCCCTACACTCATTTTGTGACAAAAAAGCTGTTTGTGAAGCTTAGTGCAGAGGCCCCTAAGTTGTCTAAATCTATTGACCTCCAGTCAATACTAAAGCTAAATGTCAGTTGCTGTCTATGGAACTAAATCAATGTTAAGATTATATTTCACTAAACCGTTTTACTGTGATTACCACTATTAATTCTGATCAGTAAAACAAAGTATGCAGTACCCATCATTTTGGCTGGAAACATTCTAGAAACATGAACCGATGAACAGTATTGTACAATATGTTTAGTATTAATGGGGACAGTATTCTATCTAAAAATCAATGTATATATTATTTGTTATTTATACAATTGTCACGCGTATTACTGCTTTGCAGCGCTATATACATTAATGGCGCAATATATATATATATATATATATATATATATATATATATAAAAATATATATATATATACACTTAGTTAAGTTATGGTGGGTAAAAAGTGACAAAAACACTACACACACACACACACACACACACACACACACACACACACACACACACACACACACACACACACACACACACACACACACACACACACACACACACACACACACACACTCACACATCATTTAACCATGTAACACAGGAAAAAGTACTACCTTCTAAGGTTGATCTATATTTCTAACTTATGGTTATTGTCAGTTGCAATACAGAAGAGAGGATATATATATATATATATATATATATATATATATATATATATATATATATATATATATATATATATATATATTGCATTGGAACTGTCTAATTGGATGTTCTGAGACGTGATACTATACAGATAAAGTTACTTGATACTGTATTTATTTTCTACAAAATGTGTTGTTATTTGTCTTCTATCTGATATCTTAATCTTCCCAATCCTGCAGCATGTTCTTCAGTATAAATCTGTAACCACAGAGAACTTGTACTATGCGATACTGTCAAAAAGATAGACAAAATTACATTATTTAAAGTTCTTTTTCACATTGCTTTCATATATAGCGAAATCCATGGCAAAGATGCCAATTTAAAAGTAAACATTTAAAAAAAAAATATACAAGGGATAAAAAAAAACTTTAGTGCTAAAAGGTATTGTCTTGTCGTGTTTTGTTGTTTTAGAAATGCGATTCATATTTGGTTTCCATAGTCCAAAAAATGAAATAAATAAAACTTTGCCAACCCCTCCAAATACCCCACTCCCCCCCCCCCCATTATATCTGTATGAAAAAAAGGATATTTGGAAATCAAAAACTAAAATAAAACGTGTCTATGAAATATTTTGAGAGATAGTTGAACCTCTAAAGGCTGCTAATAAGTTTCAAAACTGACATGAGTGATGATTAACAGCATATTTAATCACTAATCACAAATTAAATATTGGCCATTTAACGTAGTTTGATATAAATGGAATTAGATATGTACGGAATTATTGATCAGCTGGTTTTTAGAATATGAATGCATTATTGTGTCATGTTATCAGGATCAAACTACTGAATATTGGAATTAATGAAATATATACCAAGTTAAAGGCCAAGCATTTCCATGTGTAAATATTAGTAATGATCGTTTAAAAAATAATCAGTTAATCAAAACAGGGTACACTTTATCACATCACTGAAATTAAATAGAGCCCAACCATCTATAATGTGCTAAAAAGCAAGGATTTTATAAGTGTTCATGTGCAAATTAAGCATTTTCTAAAATGTTGTGCATTGATTAAAATGATCTGGATCGCTCTTGTGAAATCCAAGGGAGTCTTGTGTAAGATATTGAAAAGAAACCCCAAGGGATGATTTTCTGGCCAATCTGCTTGTTTTTAGTCTGCAGTTAATTGTTGGGCGATATTGAGCTGACTAATAAATACAAATTGTATGTAAATATGTATAAATCATTGTGTATTTCCAGTAACCTATAAGCAATCATTCTAAATAAAAAACTTTGTATAAGTTGTAAACTCCCCGTGTCTTATAAAGGTTTTACAATCCGCTGCTAATTCTCCCTTTGCCAGGAGTAAAGTTGTATTACACTTTCCACAAGAAAATCCAACAGCCACTGATTAAAATATATATTAAAAGTTAATTTATTTATTTATACTATGTGGTTTTAAACAAGAGCAAAATAAATACCACAGCTATTCTTGTGCAAATGAAGAAACGCATACAAATATTGAACACAAACATGAATAATACATACAAATGTTTTTAAATACATGCCTAATCAGATAAATATATTTTTTATTAAATACATTGAAGCAAATGGCACTATTTACTTAACAATTATCTGTCTTGTTTAGTACTTGTACAATCCTGCCCGGGAATACAAACAGCACCTTGTTTATCCCAGAAAAAATCCCCCTTTAACACAACTAGAAATAATGAATATGATGCAAATATACAAAGCGTTCTATGTGTGCACCAGAGAAGAATTGGTACTGTACATATCTAGTTTGTTTAATTTCCAGTTTGCCCAAGTACAGTATGTTGTATTTACTTGCTGGGTAATTTGGAAATGTTACTTATTTATTGCTATTGCTTCCATTCTATCACAGATGTATAGACACAACGCATGGCTTGTGGGACACATATATTGATCCTGCTTGGGAGATACCCACATGGCGCATGTTAGCTTTCAATGTTAGAGGGTTATTTATCAGAGTCTCCTGGCTGCACAACTGGGGCAAATAAACTGCCCCAAATGTATCAACGAGAAACGTTTCCTTTGAAATCAATGGGATTTATTTCTTAGGTACATGTAATATTTATTCCTTCTCTAATTTTGCTCAGTTTGTGAGTCTGGTAACATTTACAAAACAGACAACGTTATCACTTATTAGTCAACGGTTGTTGAAGGGGTTAAACAACATGTACCTGCCTTCTGATAAATAGCAATATTTCTATGCAGGGGTCGATTTTATTAGAAATAAGGGGATTGGTTTTCCGCTGTGTTTTAATTTACAGAAGACCCCCACATCGTGCATATTTTCTGTCTGCATGGGGAATATTTTCTGTCTGTATTGGGGAATATTTTCTGTCTGTATGGGAAATTTTCTGTCTGTATAGGGCATATTTTCTCTCCGTATGGGGCATATTTTTTGTCTGTATGGGGAATATTTTCTGTCTGTATGGGGCATATTTTCGGTCTTTATGGGGCATATTTTCTGTCTGTATGGAGAATATTTTCTGTCTATATGGGGAATATTTTCTGTCTTTATGGGAAATATTTTCTGTCTGTATGGGGAACATTGTCTGTCTGTATGGGGCATATTTTCTGTCTTTATGGGAAATATTTTCTGTCTGTATGGGGAATATTTTCTGTCTGTATGGGGCATATTTTCTGTCTGTATGGGAAATTTTCTGTCTGTATAGGCATATTTTCTCTCTGTATGGGGCATATTTTTTGTCTGTATGGGGAATATTTTCTGTCTGTATGGGGCATATTTTCTGTCTGTATGGAGAATATTTTCTGTCTGTATGGGGCATATTTTCTGTCTGTATGGGGCATATTTCCTGTCTGTATGAGGAATATTTTCTGTCTGTATGGGCATATTTTCTGTCTGAGTTGACTGTACAAATAATGACTGATGGAGACAGAACAATGCGCCTGTTAAAGTCCCACACTCCACCCACTGAGTGCTTCTGAGAGTGCACTATCTTTTATTGGGATCAGACATCTTTTTGCCAAACAGGGACAATGATCAAGCTCTCAGGAAGCTGCATCACCTTATTCCTGGGTGGCAAATTGTTTAACAAGTTTTTTTTTTTACATATGTATATTTATTAGCTCGTGATGTTTGGGCCATTCCAGTGTAGAACTAACATTACTGCAGACACACACACACACACACACACACACACACACACACACACACACACACACACACACACACACACACACACACATTGTATTGCATAACATTACACAACAATGCGTCTCACTCTTAACTTCTGCTATGTGTTACTTCCCTCACTGGAACAAACAGGGGGGATAGGGGCTTCCTAGTGACACCCTGACTCTAAAAGTCCATCTTCATCATTCCTCCCAGTGAATTGCATACAAACTTGAACTAATATCCCATCAAATCAATTGTAAAAAAACAGCTCTGATTGCAGGTTTGAATTTACTGCTGCTTTATTTCCTAAGCACCTACAAATAGCCATATATAAGCGGTATGTGACGTATATCCATGTTGAGCACGTCTTACATTATGAAACAGTTGTTAAATATGATAGATATACAGTTACAGGACTAAATGCTTGTATGGGATTTGCAGCTGTGATGCAAACTGGGATTCCACTTTTAACAGACTCTGGTGACATTTGAATACAAAGAATAAATGAAATATTTCAATAAATAGACAACTAAATAATGAATCTCACTGAATTTCATAGTAACAAATCACATGAATCTATGATGTGCTACTTGAGCAGTAACAATGTGAGACAGAAGGTTGGTTTTGTTTTAACTCTCTCTTGTAGGGCAATTCTCCAGTAAAATAATCCGTAGCTTTAGGATTGCAATTAAAGATGTAAAGGGGACTTCTTGAAACCTTCATCAGCTCCTCTGCTCCATCTGAGTGTTTCTTCTCTTCCTAACCACAAGAAGTTTGGTTGATGGAGCTGGCGCCAGAAGGTTCCCAGAAGAGTTCACAAGTCAAAAGCTAGGCAGGTAGAGCTGGAAATCTGATCCTCACAGACATGGGATTCAGGAAGGGAGATCCAGGCAGACAGAGAGGTGATCAGACCCCTTACACACTTACACGTTGTCTATCACCGACTAAATTGGCCTTTCAGTTAAGGTGCCTCTATTCTACTTGTGTACACCTTAAAGAGAAAAGGAAATCCCTCGCATTCCCTTGCTTCCAAATTATGCAGTAAACGTGTATTAGATTTTAATCACCAATCTAAAAATTCATTTTCATGGGTCACATATACCTAAGGCTTTAGTAGCATGAACATAAATGTGTGCATATATATATATATATATATATATATATATATATATATATACTGTATATGTGTATGTGCATATATATACCATCACATTTTAAGTTATGGTGTACACATTTATGTTCATGCTACTAAAGCTACTTTAATATATATATATATATATATATATATATATATATATATATATATATATATATATATATATATATATATATATATATATATATATATATATATATATATATATATATATACACACATTTATGTTCATGCTACTAAAGTTACTTTTATATATATATATATATATATATATATATATATATATTATAATATATTTTATATATATATATACACATATATCAAAGTGTCCAGTTGTATCAGATTTGTTACCATTTAACGTTCTAACACATTATTGCAACTGTACTTGCTTGAATTGTGTAGAGGGCTTCCTCCAAATTGTTATTGACACCTAGCAAACCATGAATAGAAATATTTATTTAGCACTCAAGTGGAGCAATTGCCAGCCCGGGTGATTGTTCGGGACACTCTAGAAGGCTTTGGAGGGAAGCGTTCAATAATTGAGTTTGATTTTTGGATTCCTATTGGAGTCTTCTAAAAGGATGAAGTGCATAGCTATAAGCAGATGGGGAGCAGCTAGCTGAACCATCATGGATTATACTTTGTAATATCTGTTACATATGGTTGGGGCATGTTCTGTTATGGGTATAAGTGGCCGCTATTTGATAGCTACCCAGGGTAGATTTCATTCTTTACTTCGTGTTTTATTCTTAGTATAACAATACTACAGAAATATTCTAGTACTAGGGTTGTCTATTCATTAAATAAGCATAATATAACGAGCATCATCTGGGTATATGAGTGATATATGTCACTCATATATATTTTTTTGTCTTATATCAAGTTTTCATCACAAAACAACAGATAGAAATATTATTATGAAAATTGTAGCCTATAATTTGATTTATCAGTCTGATTATGACATGTACGTTACACTGATATGTGCTTTATTAATGTGGCAGTAATTTAGGAAAATGTGACAATACGATTTTGCACATGCAATAAAGGTTCTGGCTTTTATCTGTGTAGACCTCATGGCAGAAAATACAGCATTCCCTTTGAATTATTTACCTGTGAGTGTAAAGCTCCCATTTTTGCTAATGGGATGACAAGCTTCTGAATCTGGGACGCAGATCATTCCATTAAATTTTAATGTCGGTCAATTGCTGGACAAAAAAAGGATCTCATATGAAATATTAATATCTTAATGCGGGATGTTAAAGGAATGAGCCCCAAAGCGCCTGGCAATCAATACTTTATAATGCACTCCCAATGTTCCCACCAGCAGAAGGAGTTTTCTAGCCATTTTAACTTGTCACTGTCACTTTGATCCCAGTAATCCTAAGAAAATCTACTACAAAAATCTTATCATCATCATCATCATCATTTTTTAAAAATATTGTTTTTCTTCCAATTACTAAGCAAGACAACAATACAATAGCAGTACACCCTTTGGCCCACAATGCTTCATTGCGTACGCTAACCCTTTCTCAGATCATCATTAAATAAGGTTCGGTTATTTATTATATATAGTATACTTTTTCTGTGCGAAAATGAAAAGGTAACTATAAATTGTGTGTGTGTATATATATGCGTGTGTGTGTGTGTAATATATATATATATATATATATATATATAGATAGATAGATAGATAGATAGATAGATAGATAGATAGATATATCATATATATATATATATATATATATATATATATATATATATATATATATATATATATATATATATATATATATATATATATATATATATATATATATATATATATATATATATATATATATATATATATATATATATATAAAAAAAAAAATCAGGCACTCCAGGACTTGGAAAAATAAGTAACGTTTATTGCAAAACCTCCTGCCAACGTTTCGGCTTTCAACAGGAGCCCTTCTCCTTAATAAAGGCTCATGTAGAGAGCCAAAACGTTGGTAGTTTTGCCATAAACTGTATTTCTTTTTCTAAGTCCTGCAGTGCCTGCTTCCATCTTCTCTGTATTCCTGTCCCCAGCGGTTTGCGCCCAGGCAAGATACTACTTTTATATGTATAAATCAGGAACAGAGCGCAATGGTGTACACTAGGGTGCATACAGTCCAATGAGTAATACAAAAAAACAAAAGTAGAACAGATACTCCAATCTGCAAATAAGATGAACCGCTCATACATGGGCCATAACATTGAGCTATTAAATTCACATCATTTGCAGATTGGAGAGCCTGTTCTATCTACTTTTGTTTTTCACAGAGAGAGACTGTAGATAGATAGATAGATAGATAGATAGATAGATAGATAGATAGATAGATAGATAGATAGATAGATAGATAGATAGATAGATAAGCATATACATCACCTAGGGCAGCAACCAGGACAAACATCACGGAGTTGATCTGGATGAAGTTCAAGAACAGCAAGACGCAGTTAAAGTATTCATCAAACGCTGGGTATGAAAGTCCGTATTTACAACGTTTCGGTCCACAAAGGGACCTTCGTCAGGGCGAGTTCGCTATATTGCATTGAGTAATATTGCTGCTAAATCCCTGGCCTTTGAAGTTAGAGACAGCAATTAGAGACCCAGTGCTTAATGTGTGACATTGAGCATGTCACTTATCTCCTTTGAAGTGTAAGCTCTTTGGATTCGTTTTTCCCTCGTGACTTGGCCTCTGTTATATGACACAACTATTCAATAGTATAATATACCTACCACACATACATTTAATAAAGATTCCCCAAATGTTGTTTTTTTAAAAGCAACTGACTGAGTATACACAATAATAGCAAACTACAAACTCATTAACATACAACAAGGAATGTGACTGAATGATGACAATACACAAGGAAAAATTAGAAAAATATATTATATTTATTATATTCTCTTGCTCAATGGATTATTTTCAGTTTACATGAGTAATATCTAGACAAGAAAATATACTGTATTAAGTATCCAAAATACATTTTTTTATGGCTTACACAAACTGATTTTATGGTTAAGTGAAAGCACCCTGTTTACATACTTTTTGTACTATTTTGTTTCGTTTTTGGTGCAAATATATTTAGTAATCGGGTGTACATGCGAATTCTACATATGGCTTGTTATCTTTTGCCCAAATATTATGGAATAAAACTGACTCAAAAGTTGGAAGACATGTTTATTATATAAATAACATAGCCTTAAACCCCGCTCTGTCAGTAGCCCTGTGAGACGGGAGTTGGGAACATCTGAATTAGGCAATAGGTGGAGGTAATATTAAGTGAATCAGTTATATAACATAATAACTAACATGCTGTATACTCTATTCAGTAATTGTAGAAAGTGCCTCCAGTACACACAGACACACACACACACACACACACACACACACACACACACACACACACACTCTCTCTCTCTCTCTCTCTCTCTCTCCATTTTAAGTTATATGGGTGAAAAGGGCGATATAAAACCTCCACATTTGCTGACCTGTCTATGACATGTGAATGTGCTCACAAGTGATATTCTTTATTGGCTATATGCTAAAGGTGGAGGTTTTTTGTCGCCTTTTCACCCACCATAACTTACAATGTGTATGGTAAACCTACCCAGCCATGAAAAGTCAGTACAACCAACCTCACACTGATGAGACCCATTAAGGTTGAAACATGTCTGTGAATGGTTTCACTGGCTTTGCATCTAATCCCATGCTGTGCTTAAAAACTGTGTGAACAGCAGAGCGTTTGCTTATATGGATTCCATGTAAATGGATTTCAGGCAAAAGGTGACACATTGTGTGCTCATTTGCATGTAATTTCTCAGCACTGGAAACACTATATGCTAGGTGATAATGGTTGAAAGGTAGGGTTGCAGACCTGTCTAAGACATGTGAATGTGCTCGCAAGAGATATTCTTTATTGGCTATATATATATAAATATATATATATATATATATATATATATATATATATATATATATATATAGCGCAGGGATATTCCCACCTAAATGCATTTGTGCCACCTACTCTAATACAATCTTTTTGAAAATTACCTCTGAGTGCTGTCTCGTTCCTATTGCGTTGCTGCGGCTGCACCACTGCTGTGAGGAACACCCCTATCTGTTAACTACTGCTAAGGGACATGCACCTACCTTTTACTGCATACACCTGAGTGCCAACTACTCT